>NC_081523.1:3946424-4166424 GCF_030273125.1 Centropristis striata
TCCTGTATCAGAAACACCTGTCTCAGTAAGTGTTATTTTTGGGACTTTGCTGTGTGCTACTTTAATATATTTTTTGCATGTTTTGAATGATGAATCTTGTAGAAATGCTACAAATTAAAAGTTTCCCGCTTCTCTAAAGAGTTTTGTACAATAATAAATCCGATCTGAATCTGTCTGATCAATATGGAATTATAATAATATTGGATGCAAAAGGACAACCACTGTAACATGGATCACTTCCATAATAATAAATATGTAATCACACTACATAACTACATCATATCAAGGGATTACAGCACTTTCATTACTTTACTTATTTTAGCCAAGACAAAACAGGCATTTGCAAAAATCCAGTCCACAAATTAAATGATATCTTGAGCTGTAAAGTAACTGTAGTGGAGCAAAATGTAAAATATTTATCTCTTAAATATCATAGAGGAGTAGAAATACTCAAGTACAAATACCTCAAAATGATACTTTGTTGTATCCTCCCAGTGCTATAACTAGGTCTAACCTTAGATTACCTAGTAGAGCTTATGAATCGCAACAGAAAAAAAAAAAAATTAATAGGCTTAAGAGTTATTTATTTATTTAATGCTCAAAGCAGGGGGCTTAAACTAGGAAAGTCTGATATCAATCAATCCATTTAAAGCTACTATCAATACTGTGGTGATAGAGACGTGCTTGTTTTTTTTAATAAGGCTCATTATGTTTTAATATTGTGTTATATTGCACTTGTTTTATTGTAAATGTTAATTTTTTGACACTTGTGTTGACTTTTGGCTGCTATTTTGGCCAGGACTCTCTAAAAAAAAGAGATTCTGAATCTCAATGGGACTTCCTGGTTAAATAAATGTTAAATACAAAATTAAAAAATAAATAGAGCTTATGAATCGCAACAGTAATAAAAAAAAGAATAGGCCATAGAGTTATTTATTTATTTATTTATTTATTTAATGCTCAAAGCAGGAAGAGGGTTAGAGTCAACCCGCTTTCCCACGTGCACTGGTGCTTATCTCATTAAAAACAAATATTGTCACATTAAAACTTATTCTATATTATTGTTTATGCCCCAAACAAGTCTCCAAATGTGTTTTAAACTTTTGCAGGAGTGTCGTTTTGTTTGCAGTCGCAGCCACTCAAACAGAAAGTTACAGCCATGGATACACGCCCAAGAACCGAAATATGATGATTGACGTACGATCTAGCCAATCACAGTGGATGGGGAGGCGGGACTTCCGGTGACATTGACAAATCAGTAATGGCGAAAGAAGAAACAGTTTAACATGTCAGCAAAACAACACGGAGGGGGAGTGAACTTTCCGACAGACAGCAGTCATATTTTGAAGAAACATTACAATATTTTCATCTAACTGTGTGCCATTACAGTTCAGCCGAAAGGTAAAGTGACTCAATGCGCTTCGTTTGGAATAAATACTGACACGTGACCACTCGGCGCGCAGCTAACTGTCAGAACTTTGTGATGTGGACTCAGTTGAGTCTGGAGGCTAGCTGCTATGCTAACTAGCCGCTATGCTAACTAGCTGCTATGCTAATTAGCTGCTAGGCTAACGAGCCTGCTAGCCGTCAGCTCTGTTCTCCAGCAGCCCGAAAGCGTCCGAGTTATTCCGTTTTGTGACACTTATGCGTATTAATATCATAACGAAGTTGATTATGTTGTCTTAAAATATCGCCAAGGTCACGTCAGGAGCTTGTTTTTCATGTAAACATTGATTTTGGCTCCGTATCCGTGATGGCCACCAGTTTTTTGGGGGAAGCCATGATCCAATCAGAGTTAACGTTACAGTAAATACAGTAAATAAACATAAACAAACAACGCGAACCTTAACATATTTATATAACCTGTACGGCATTATTTAAATATTAATCTTAATGGTAATTGACTTATTTAGATGTGTATTTTAACACTGTAAATTGGGTGACAGCATTGATCGTAATTACGGTTCTGACAGCCGATTAGAAGATCAGAGATCAATGATTTGTTTATCATTTAAAGATTATAAATATGTAATTAAGACAAGTAGAATAAGCTGCTCTGAGTTTTTGACAGCAGTGAATTATAGACGAACAGCTTGCAGTATGATAAAGTCTCTACTGAGGCTCCTTCAGTGTTGTTGTGATGGCTGCATTTGTATTTAATTGTATTTAATTGTTTATGATAACTGTGTTTAAATGTTGTAACCTGTCACTTTTTATGCTGCCTTCTTGGCCAGGTCTCTCTTGTAAAAGAGATTTTTTTAATCTCAACGAGACTTTTACCTGGTTAGATAAAGGATATATATATATATATATATATATATATACAGTGGCGGTTCTACACAGGGGCCTACAGGGGCTACTGCCCCTGTGAAGAAGCCTTTGGCCCCTGCTGTGGCCCCTGTGTCAAATTAATGATAAAATGATCAATTTAGATGAGATGTTTAAATGAGCTAAAATAAAGACTTTAAATGCTTCAGTATCATCTTTGCCATTTTTTAATGTGCTAATGTGCCCCACTGATTAAACACTGGCCCCTCCTTGGCCCCCACAGCAAAATGGGTCTAGAACCGCCACTGTATATATATATATAAAGAAAAGTGTTCAGTTAGACTGATGCTACAGTTGATGGAAAGTTGTCTAGTGATTTAATTTTAATACAGGAAAATAAATCTATCACTGTTTTTGTACATTTTATTAATATTTCATTCTGTGTTTGTATTTATTTATGTATGTATGTATGTATTTCTTATGTTTGTTTTTAATGCCATATCGGGAAGCACTTGGGGCTGAAAGGTGCTTCACAAATACAGTTATTATTATTATTATCATCATTATGTTATGCTTATAATTTAAAATGATACATGAAATGCACCTCAGAGAAAGGAGCAGACATCTATTTATATGTATTTATATAAGACATTCACACTTCACTCTAGCTTTAAACAAC
This sequence comes from Centropristis striata, assembly GCF_030273125.1. Taxonomy (NCBI): domain Eukaryota; kingdom Metazoa; phylum Chordata; class Actinopteri; order Perciformes; family Serranidae; genus Centropristis; species Centropristis striata. The sequence goes on from NC_081523.1 coordinate 3,949,372, forward strand.
TTAAATAATTCCTGTCCCTCCTTTTTGTCTCCTGCAGCTGCCTGGTATGCTCCCAGCAGTCCAGTAGATGTCCACCCCTTCAGACACGTCAGGTGGTATGTCGCATCCTGGCCCTTCTCCGGGGGCCGGCTTATCCCCAGGGCCCATTTTGGGCCCCAGCCCTGGACCAGATCCCTCACCAGGCTCTGTTCACAGTATGATGGGACCCAGTCCTGGACCTGGAACACCCAATGCACCTCACGGGATGCAGGGCCAGGGACAAAGTGACTACTCTCAGGACGGCATGTATCCTATGCACAAGGTACAGTGCAAGAATATTATAGTTAATGAAAACTAACGAAATAACGAAAACTAGAATTGAAAAAACATTTTCGTTAACTGAAATTAAAATAAAAAGTTTTTTTAAAAGGATAACTAACTGAAACTATATTTTGTGGTTACAAAACTAACTAAATACGACGATAATACGATACGACAATACGATAACGAAAATGTCCTTAGTTTTCCTCTTTGTCAACTTTTTCCATCCGTAAACCTTTTTGGTTGATATGAAATCTATTTCATCCATCTGGTTTTATGACTCAGTAAACTTATTGGGGCTGAGATGGATCAGACAAAGGAAATAAAGACAAACATTTATTGTGACCTTTTTGAATCTCGCACCCAACAAATACCCCATTACAAAAAACTGAAACTAACACTAAAATTAAACTAAAACTAAGCATTTTTCAAAAAATAAAAACGAATTAAAACTAGCAAACTCACTCTAAAAACTAATTAAAATTAACTGAATTTGAAAACAAAAAAATCACAACGAAATTAAAACTAAAACAAATGAAATATCCAAAACTATTGTAACATACTGCTGATACTTTTATTTAATATGTGGGTTAATTTGACTATTCTAAGTGTAGGTGTTCATTACAGGGTTGCATTACAAATTAGACCTTTTTTGGGGGGAAATGTGTTGTTTACAATCAAATGATCTTGAATCTTGATTTTTTTTCCACTTTCAGACCATGGAGGGGATGAATGAGAAGACCATGGCCGAGGCGATGCACTTTGGCCACATGAAAGGTGTGGGGATGAGAACTCTGCATGGCGGTATGGGGCCTCCTCAGAGTCCCATGGACCAGCACAGCCAAGGTGTGTTATCACTTTGTTTTTAAAACTAAAACCAGTGTGCTGTCTAAGCAGGTGAAATGTATTACTATTCCTTCATTTATATTATTTTTTTTATTGAGGCAGCTTTCTGTTTCTCAGTAGCACAAAAATCTGGATCAGTTCTAGTTCGGAAAATGTTTAATTATTTAATTCAGCAGTCATATTTCAAGGTTCGTAATATGTATGAATTTGAATATGCTGCATAAAAATGCTTGATTTTCAACATAATCTGTTTTTTTTTCATCTACACAATTACTTGTGTAAAGCAAAAATATTTTAATATTGGAAATTTAACTGATGCCATTGTCATATTTGTTTGAAAATGGTGTTCGCTCGTCATTTATGGGTAGATAAATCCTCTCTTGATCCCTTACTCTAGAAATGAGCAATTATTAAATAATCATGATCAAAACAAAGAAAATAAAGAAAATAACAGTGTACATTGATTTCTGACGGTATAGGAATTTTGTAAACTGTATTTTTTGTCCGGCAAATATTTGGTTTAAGTATCTTGGAAATACTTGATTTTACTGAAGCCTGTCTACATATTTTAGAAACCAAAAAGTTATTATGTGTACTTGTACTGGTTTATTTTTAATACTTTTTACTGGTTCGAACCGTAAAAATAACCTGTTTTATTAAAAGCAAAGATTAGAGGACTGTTTGCACTTATTACCCAGTTTTTGTGTCACTAAGAATGTACAATATTTACAGTATATTTTCTGTCTTTTAATAGGCTTGTGCCCCCTTGATTTATTTTATAATCCCCTTGGATGGGTTCTGATCCCTAAATTGGGAACCACTACTTTTAAGGGTACTGATGTTTATTTTGGTTATTTAAACTCATTAACACACTTTCCTCTCTCCTGTAGGATACATATCCCCCCATCCATCCCCCATGGGGGTCCATGAGCATGCTTCTAGTCCCATGTCAGGAGGCGGAGGTGGTGGGGGGCCCACACCGCCTCACATGCCTCCCTCCCAGTCGGGCCCCATGATGCCCATGGACCCCCAGTCCGGCGTGCCCAACATGGCCAACATGAGCCAGCAGGCGCGGGGTCCTTCTGCTTTCAGTCCGGTCCAGCTGCAGCAGCTTAGAGCTCAGATTCTGGCCTACAAGATTCTGGGCCGGGGGCAACCGTTGCCTGAAAACCTCCAACTGGCTGTTCAGGGCAAGAGGAGTCTACCCACAATGCAACAGCAGCAGCAGCAACAACAACAACAACAACAACAACAGCAGCAGGCACCTAGTGCCAGTCCGTATAACAGGCCTCAAGGTAAGGAGATACAGTTTTACAGTAAAACAAAAGTGTTTTTTTGATATTTTTTTTTTTTTTGTGACTCTGTCATCCGATGTAACACACTCTAGTGATTAATGCTTAATGCTAGATGTTCCCCGGACAAATACTGAATTTGGAAAAGCTGCTTTCAGTTTTTCTGCTGCATCTACCTGGAACATCTGACAACATTCACTCAAACTCAACACAATTATAATTATGGGCCAGTTTAAAACTATGATAACCAATAAATCTGCCTTTCACTGTAACTGTTTTTAATGTTTTTGCATGTGTTTTGTCTGTGATGTTTTGTGTTTTCTCTGTACTCTCGACATCTTTGTAAATGAGGGGTTTCCCTCAACGATTCCTCGAGAAAATAAATAAAGGATAAATTAATAAAACACATCTGAACACACTTACCAATTTACAACCCCGATTCCAAAAAAAAAACTGGAATGCTGTGAAAAACATTAAAAAACAAACTTTTGGTGTTGGAGATGTTTACTGTTGTAAGAATCACAATTTTGGTCTCAACATGTTTGTTTTTCAGACTTTCACATTTTTGTAAATGCCTGTTTTGTCTTGGCTAAAATAAAGAAAATTAATATAAGTGCTGTAAACCCTTGATATGATGTAGTTATGTAGTGTGATTACATATTTATTATTATGGAAGTGATCCATGTTACAGTGGTTGTCCTTTTGCATCCAAAATTATTACAATTTCATATTAATCCGACAGATTCAGATCAGATTTATTATTGTACTGTTTTTATGGAGGCTGATTCATTTGTGCCAAATTATCTAAAAGGTGTGTGAAGAATTAATTAGCGAACACAAAACATGAATATGCTATTAATCTTTTTTTAAATAACTTGTTTTGTCGGACCAACTATCCAAAACGATTTATTCAGTTTTATATCTAAATGTATGCATATTATCATAAAACAAAGAAATGCAGCAAACTCTTAACCAACTCTTTAGAAAAGCGGGAAACTTTTAATTTGTAGCATTTCTACAAGAAACAATAAGTCTGTCCCACTGCAGCTACCATCTCGTCACAGACACATATGTTAAGTTCACAAAGCAATTATTAAATGAAATATGAATTATTATTGTTTTGAAAGGCATACCAATGGCACCTTTGGGTGGTCCCCAGTCAAGTCCCTGCCCAACCCCGACCATGCAAGGACACAGTCAAAGCACAGGACCCAAGCCTTGGCCTGATGGTGAGTAACAACTTTACAAGTGCAGATTTAACTGTAGGTGCAGAACAAGGTTATAATGGTTTCGGATTTTTCATTAGTTTTAGTTTTAAATTTGTTTAGTTAAAAAATTTTGTTTTCAAATTCAGTTAGTCTTGGTTAGTTTTTAGAGTGAGTTTGCTAGTTATAGTTTAGTTTTTATTTTTTTTTAAATGCTTAGTTTTAGTTTAGTTTTTATTAGTTTTAGTGTTAATTTTTTAAAGTTTTTTTGTAATGGGCTATATGTTGGGTGTTAGATTCAAAGAGGTCATAATAAATTTTGCCTTTATTTCCTTTGGTTTATCCATCTTAGCCCCAATAAGGTTATTAACTCTTTTGAATTTTGGTTCTAGTGTAGACATCCCAGTCTCAGTAACATATTCACCATGTGTTCCTGCAGGTTCACTAACCAGCAGCTATTTAGTCAGAGCTAAATAAATACATTTCATATCAACCAAAAAGGATTATGCAGTGTTTCCCTACATGTATTCTGCAGCCGCTGCTGGATTTTCAGCACTGCCACAAAAAAAGTGATTTGTAATCTCATGGTTGAATTGAAGACTTTCACTTGCAAACAGTGAAAACACAACATCCAAAGTTTACAGAGTGTTGCGCCGCCGACACTTTTACCATAATAACTAAACAATTTGCTCTATCTGGAAAATTCCAATGTTTACTGAAAGCTGAGAAGTTTCTCTTTACAGCCAACATGTTGTCATTACGGTAATTTCACTCACGTTTCTCCTGGAAGCCCACAAAGCAGGAATACACACAGTCAGCGGTGGAGAAATAGAAACACTGGGTTATGTATGAAACAAGTTGACAAAGACGAAAACGAAGGACATTTTCACTATAATTTTAGTTCGTTTTGTAACCACACAATACAGTTTCAGGTAGTTACAGTTTTTAAAAAAACTTTTTACTCGTTTTTATTTTTATTTCAGTTAACGAAAATGTTTTTTCAAATCTTGTTTTCGTTATTTCGTTAGTTTTCCTTAATTATAATAACCTTGGTGCAGACTAAAGTGACTGTGAGCTCATGTAGCTGGGACTTAAAATACATGTTTTCATTCCACACATTCGTAATCTAATATCTGAGTGAACATTTTGAGGCTACACCCAGCTGTTTTTTATTTATTTATTTTCCCCCCGGTAGCATTAAAAATGTATTATTTGAATTTCCAAACTTTTGAATTGTTTCTTTTTGTTTCTTGTATAAATATTTCTTCTAAGCATTAGACCTAAATCCGGGGGTCCCTGGTGGAAAAATCATAGCAGTCATTAAAATTTAAAGATTGATCCACCTTTAGGGGATTTATTTATTGAGAACCTTCCCAGTTGTTTGTAGATCTCTAAATATACTACTGCAGTGTTCACCCACACACCACAGGCAAAAACAGACTTTTCTCAGGTCTCTGCATCTCTCACAAGTGGTACATATAGGAAATCTCCTGCATGATAAATGGATCAGGTATCTTTAATAATCCATAATAATCTATATAAATCTCCTGAGTTAATAGCTCTGTTGAAATGATATGACAGAGTTGGACAGTATGGGGAAAATAATGAAGAAATATTAATATTTTAAGCCAAACAACGTATGCATTCTCTGTCTAGTGGCTTTTTTCTATCATTATACTGATTTTAACAGTGTCCATCATGCAGTTTGCACGACATTTTAGTCCACCAAATGTTCACAGAAATAAATAACGATCAACTAATGGTCAAAAGCACGTCAATAAAAAGAGATACAAAACAACCCAAGATACAAAAATAAAAACAATCTCATCTCCCACTGGGGCCAATTTAAAACAGAATAAATAGTGTTTTGGCTGTCTAATGTTTAAGGCAGGAACAACAGTAACAGCTCCTGGAAGATGCTGTGAAAGCAAATTGATCCCAGGTGAGACAACAAGCTTAATCCAAACATGATCTATGACTGGATTAATGAGTGGCCTTGGAGTCTCATATATGTTTCAAAATACCTTCTAATTTAAGTATTGTGCTGCAAGATGTCCAGGCCTGCAATTTGTTTACTTTATGATGGAAAAAAATGATCATTACCAATGTTGCAGTAGCAGTCAACATCGATTAAAGTTCTCCGTCGATACGACTGATTTCCGCCATTTTGAGTTCACAGAGGCCACTGATGAGATCAAAAGCTGTGTTTCCTTTAGGGCAGGGGTGTCAAACTCTGGCCCGCGGGCCAAATTTGGCCCGCAGTGTAATTTTATTTGGCCCGCGAGGCAATACCAAATTATTATATAATTATTGTACTATAAAAGCTGACCCGCCGGTATTATACGGCGCATTTACCGCTAATACTACAAATCCCACAATGCCCTGCTGTTGTTTTGGCACGTCAATCAGGACAGGACCCAGAAACGCTCCTCTGTGACAGTCGTCATAGCAACCTCAAGCTAGAGCTGTCTCCCAGCTACCCCTTCCCAAAAATGGTGAAAAGAAAGGCAGAATTTATTAACCTGTTGAAAAAGTTTATTTTGATATTTAAATCAGAAGGATGCAAATAGAAAAGAGGCATATGATTTATTTAATTTTTATTTAATAAATTAATGACATTGATGTGTTTTTTATTTGAAATTTGATTTTGCATGTCTGCACTATTTAGTTATATATTGTATGTTTATAAGCATTGCTGGTTCCATATTTAATGTTAAAGCAAAACATGTTTGGTATATATTAAAAGGTTTATTTGTTCAATGTTGGCCCGCGATTTTATTCAAGTTTTAAATTTTGGCCCATTGTGTATTTGAGTTTGACACCCCTGCTTTAGGGGGAAGAGTGTCTGCTGGGAAAGTCTCAGGCCACGCCCTCTCTAATGTCCACTCGCTCAACATGTCTCCATTATAAAAAGCCCCCAGAGGGATTTAGAGACTCTGGAGGTGACGTATGGTTTTCGATCGTCGCGTAATCGCTTAGCGACAGTTTCGACTGTGATCACATACGTGACTGATCAACTGTTGCAAAACAAAACCAGCATGGCTAATTATGCACAGCGTCTCCGCTGATCATAAACATTGTGATTGTAAACAAACCGGCATCACTAACTGTGCACAGAGTGTCTGGTGCTTGTTGTAAACAGACAGAGATCGCTAAGTTGGTGTTGTTTGTTTGATGCTTGTTCTGTTTGTTTAAATTTTTTTAAATAAGACAAAGCACTATAGATATTTGCACCCATTGTTATTTATGAAAAGTTATGTAGATGCTTGCTTATTTTAGAGAGTAAAGACAACCTTTGCAGAAAAAATAACTAATTCAAAAGACAAAAAAAAAGCAAGATGCAATAGAACAGCTGTTTAAAATCCTCCTGTAAAACAGTTTTGGTTGAGCATTTAAATGTGATGGCTGCATTTGGTGCTGAATTCTCATGCATTAGTATTTGTTAAGCAGGTGTCAAGTCACCTGGAACATGTTTCACACACTGCATGTGACTTGGCTGTAGTGCAAATAAAATTTCAGTCAGAATATTTTTTTTTAACTTTAATCCATGAGTCAAATTAATTGCAATTAAGTCGTTTTTTCTAAATGGTGCAGCTCTACATTGTTATGTGTAGGTTTCTGGTGCGTCAGTCAATCTGTGAAAAAGAAAAAGTCCTGGTACGTGTTTGACTGAACTGAGGAAATCCCGGTTCATATGTACCTGTCTACCTGTGTGGGTGGACAAAGTTAATTTCTCTACAGATCTGCCCAGGTCGGCCCCTGTGGTACACCTGCAGGCTGAACATGCCGTTCTAAACAACTTGTCCTGGCTACAAGATTAAAAAAAGACCGGCAGCGTTTATTGCCAACACACCGGTCTGCACCAGGGTAAAAAAACAAAAACAGAAGAAGACTCGTGTGTGGTTGACAGCTTTTTAAAGTGTGTAGTTAAATAAAAGCAGAGTGCCTTGATATCTTGAGGGGGAATCCTTATTTTCTTTCTTGTGGGCAGTGTTATGCTTACTCACCTTGCCGTCAGATCCAGATGCTGTTTTGTACATATACAGTCATGGAAAAAATTATTAGATCACCCTTTTTTATCCAATTTCTACTAAACTAAAGGTACATTTGTTTTTGACAAATATAATGATAACATTAAAAATAACTTAAAAATAGTTTAATTTAAGAGCTGATATCTAGACATTTTACATGGTTTTCTTGAAAACAACAAAAAAATAGGCCTATTTTTTAAAATATATAACCTATTTATTTTACATGATTTTTTCATGTTTGCAGCTGTACATTTTCAAAGGAAGGAGTAGGAAACCCTGTGTCCATAAAATATGATCACAGTCTGTTTTATTAAGGTGCTTGTGACATCACACAACTTAACATTTAGGCCACAAAAACAAGATATACAGTCATGGAAAAAATTATTAGAACACCCTTGTTTTCTTTAATTTCTTGTTCATTTTAATGCCTGGCACAACTAAAGGTACATTTGTTTGGACAAATATAATGATAACAACAAGAATAGCTGACAAGAGTTTAATTTAAGAGCTGATATCTAGACATTTAACATGGTTTTCTAGATAATGATTTTGGTTATTATCAAGAAAACCATGGAAATGACTGTATTTTTTTCATTTTGTCTTTCTTAGTCATTTTTAAATCTATTTTTGGCCATGTTGTGTCTTTTTTAGTCATTTTTTGCATTTATTTTTGGTCATTTTGTGTCATTTTTAAATCTATGTTTGGTCATTTTGTGTCTTTTTTAGTCATTTTTACATCTACAGTCATGGAAACATTCTTGATAATAATCAAAATCATTATCAAGAAACCCATGGAAAATGTCTAGATATCAGCTCTTAAATTAAACTCTCATGAGCTGTTTTTGTTTTTATCATTATATTTGTCCAAATAATCATTCTAATCATTTTTTCCATGACTGTATTCACAGATGTATTAATGCATCGTATGTCAGTATTAAAGTATCTTCTCAGGATTATTTTGCAAGTTTCATCATCATCATCTGTAGCTGTATCAATGTGTGACCCAGTAAAAGACAAAGACTTCTGCTTGGTCTCCAGGTCAGGCTGGTGATAATCAAGCCAACGCTCAGAAGCACCTCACCCCCGTCCCCAGTGGACGTCCGTCCCCTGCTCCACCTCAGGCGTCGGCTGTCCCAGCTGGACCGATGCCGGGCAGCTCCGTGACCCCTCAGCCTCCCGGGCAGCAGGTGTCCCCGATGCTCCAGATGCAGAAACAGAACCGCGTCACACCGATCCAGAAGCCACAGGGCCTCGACCCGGTGGGGATCCTGCAGGAAAGAGAGTACAGGTATTTATCTTTATCACCTGTTTCAGATTCAGATTTCCTTTATTGTCATTGCACAGAGTAACAAGTACTAGGACAACGAAAGTAACCATCAACCCGTCCAAACGTAAACTTAAACACACATATAATATGACAGAGGTGGACAGGACAGGGAGATCGAAGAAAAGAAATACAGAACAACTTGAGGAGAGGAAAGGAGGAAAAAAAACAATGAAAAAAACCTCAGTGTTCATGTGGCTCCGCCTATTTTTACTTTAACCCATTTAGGCCTAAAATGCCTGGAAAAAATGCCTGTAAAACCTCTGGGTGATTTTAAAATAACTTCAACAGAAGTGTCAACTCTTCCTACTAAATAATAGATTTTTCAGCCTCTGTAGCAGAAAGAAATGAAATTCAACAAGTATTTGAGAGCTTATAGCTGTTATATCTGAGCTCCCTCCGCTATAGTCGTCTTCCACCATGATTTCAGTTCTGGAAAAGTCCCATGATGCATTGTTACTTTTTTTAGTCATTTTGTGTCTTTTTTTAGTCATTTTGTGTCTTTTTTAGTCATTTTGTGTCTTTTTTTAGTCATGTTGTGTCTTTTTGTGTCTGTTTATGGTCTTTTTGTGTCTTTTCTTGGTCATTTCGTATCTGTTTTTAGTCATTTTGTGTCTTTTTTTTGTCATTTTGTGTCATTTTTTTAGTCATGTTGTGTCTTTTTGTGTCTGTTCATGGTCATTTTGTGTCTTTTCTTGGTCATTTCGTATCTGTTTTTAGTCATTTGTGTCTTTTTTTTGTCATTTTGTGTCATTTTTTTAGACGTGTCTTTTTGTGTCTTTTTTTGTCATTTTGTGTCTTTTTTGGTGATGATTTCAAAGTTCTGGAAAAGTCCCATGATGCATTGCGACACTCCCACATGTATTCTGTTGCATTTCATTGGCCAAGAGACCAAAAATAGGTGAAAAAAAATACAAATACTACAAAACGACGTATCTGCTTTCCCGGCTTTAATAGGTTAAAACACATACTTCAATTATGGAAGTATGTGTTATCCACAATATACAAAATGACTCTAACACTCAGCAACATAAGCACATACACCAGGGATCGGCAACTGGAGGCCTGGGGGCCACATACGGCCCTCACCCTCACTTGAAGTGGCCCTCAGTACAACTACATGCATTTGAGCATGAAATCTTAAAAGTGCAGTGTAAAAATGCACAAAATAACTTCTTGCAATAATGTTGGTCTGCTGTTCTTGCACTAAAAAAAAAAGAAATCACAGTAAGTGGATATTTTTTATTTGCTTCAAACCTTTTGTATTCCTATTTATACTGTTAAACATGCATTTGAGCATGAAATATGTTAAGTTACTGCACTGTAAACATATTTAAAATTGCAGTTTCATCATATCTGGTGAAGTGCACGCTCCTATATGTGGTAGTGAACATGTGGTAGTGAACATGAAAAACTGTTGCCCCCTGCAGCATTTAAGTTAGTCCAGAACCTAATCGGTCCCGTCTCAGCTTGTCAGAATGACAAAAAGCGATAACATAGCCGTTGCTATGGAGACAACCTTCCTAATTAACACTGATGTTCTACTCTATGGATAAACAACAGTTCTTGTCTTGATTACTTACCTTACACTACATTTAATCATTAAACCAATCACTGACTTACACTGTCATCATGTAATCCCTTTATTGTGTTTCTAAATGAACCACATCATTTACAAAACTAATTTAAAAGAAGACTTGGCAGCCATTAATGGGTTCCCATGATGTTTTTAGCTTTGTACATTTACAAAGTCAGCTGTTCATCACAGTTTTAATTAACCTTTCTCTGGCGCTTCATTTTAATATACTGGAGGCTAATTTGAACAGAGGCTGTCATGTTGCAAAAAAAAAAAATCACAGGTAGATGACTTGAAAAATTAAATGTGTGTTTCTGTCTGTTTGTTCAGAATCATTTTAGGTTAAAAGAGTCCTTTCATACATATAAAACACAAACAAACCAGTTTTTGGACCTCTAAAACAAAAGAAAGTACAAAGGTGCTTTTTTTTCTCTCATGTCCATCTCTGTTGAAATAATTTAAGCCGAGATCAAAGGTGATACAGCAACCACATGAATGCACAAAGAGAAATAGAGACCAAGGTTATAATAGTTTTGGATTTTTCATTCGTTTTACTTTTAATTTCGTTGTGATTTTTCATTTTCAAATTCAGTTAGTTTTATTGTTTTTTTTTGTGAGTTTGCTAGTTTTAATTTTTTTTTTTTTTTTTGAAAATGTTTAGTTTTAGTTTAGTTTTTATTAGTTTCAGTTTTTTGTAATGGGGTATTTTTTGGGTGCGAGATTTAAAAAAGTCACAATAAATGTTTCCTTTATTTCCTTTGTCTGATCCATCTCAGCCCCAATAAGTTTATTAAGTCATAAAACCAGAGAGATTAAATAGATTTCATATCAACCAAAAAGGTTTACGTATGAAAAAAGTTGACAAAGATGAAAGCGAAGGACATTTTCACTATAATTTTAGTTAGTTTTAGTTAAAAACACTTTTTTTTATTTTTATTTCAGTTAACAAAAATGTTTTTTCAGTTCTAGTTTTCGTTATTTTGTTAATTTTCGTGAACTATAATAACCTTGGTGTTCACATACAGACGGGTTTATTTTTCACAGTGAATGTTTTGCAACCATCATTTTTAAATGGAGATTTCAGGACGCTCTGTGCATGGTGGAGACAGATTTTTTTCCCCCAGTGCAGGAAGTTTTTTGCATTAACTGGACGGCTCAAAGTAGATCCGTGATTGAAGACACACTCAGAAAGAGACAGAGACGGATCTTAGAGCTTGTGTCGGCTGTTTCCTGTCTCTTAAATTGGTTTAGCCCAGACTTGAACTGTGAGGAAATATGACAGAAAGTTTCTGAAGTCCCGTCTTGTCAGATCAATGCCTGACTGATTGACTCAATGTTCGGACATGAAAGATTTTCAGAGTAAAGCACATGTTTTTGTGAGTTTTTTGTGTGCATACACAATCACAGCTCGATGACGTCTCCTGTGATTTTAGCCCACAGACTGAATCTTTTTTTATTTTTTTTAAAACAAAGACTTCTGATATATGATGAAGGCTCACAGCCCTCAATCTTGGCTGCAGCTCTGAGGCTTGTTTTCCTTCATAAAACTTCAACGCTCTTGTTTTGATGATCTCTCCTTCGTGCACTCGGATCACCCCTGACAATCAGCATCGGTCAAGAAATGCTCAGAGACCAGAGAGAGTTGCCCTCTTCACTGCTCTGTCCAATTAGGCCACCTAAAAAAGGCAGCACCCCTGTGAAACTGCTCCAAAAATACAGCAGCAGTGGTGTTGTTACATTGCTTATTGATATACACAAGGCTCCCTGAGAAACCATAAAGTCAGAGCACATTAATTATGATCCAATGTTTTCCTCAAGCGAGTATAAGGGTGAGACTAAGCTACATGAGAATACTGCAAAATGGGCTTTTTTAAGTATCTCAGTATTGATTCTCAGCTTTCCTGGACCACTGAAGCTGACAAGAAAAGATCAATAGGTTTTGTTGAATGGTAATGATACAAAACGAACAACTTGCTGCGTATCTGCCATTCACAAACTTTGGACCAGGCCATGTTTTTATAGTTGTTCCTCTAATGGTCGAACGTCCAAAAGTTGTACTTTCACTTTGAATCTCACAATAACTTCTATTCAGCAGGATGAGGTTGGTGCTTAATCCTCTGGGGTCTATGATCACACTGGCGTGATCAGATAATGTGGCTTTTTTCAAAGCGCCGTAACAAGATATGATTGTTTTAATTTGATAGTACAAACATTTTTATTCAAGTGTAAAAGCAGGATGGGACGAGGCTGGCGTGGCATTTTGTAAAACTGGAAAAAATGGGTCTAATTATCTAACACTTTTCCTATGAATATTCATTTTTTATGGTCATTTTTTGTGTATAGTTTTATTGTATTTGAATTTCACCTTTATATGTTCATACTTGCAATATATGATTACATTTTTTTAGGTCTGAAACAGTTAATTGAGCATATTTGTGTTTTTTATTGTCATAAATAGTATAATTTTATTTCAGATTTCATGATTTTTGTGTATTTTTGGACCCCAGAGGATTAAAAGAAGGTTTTGTTGCTGGGTAATGATGGTAAAACAATCTAATCATGATACTTCTTTAACACAAACAAATAACATAAACCATCTCTATTCAGATTACATAGATATGTTTTTATTTGTGACAACATACTCAATTTTAAAGTTGAACAATCCAACTGCTTACAGGTGGATGAACTGTGTAAAACAGACAGGACTAGCATTTCTTTACTACAGTTTCTTTTAATTTATCAGCCCAAATATACACTAATGCAAACTAGTATTTACAATAAGGTAATACCAGCTAATATAGCTCTAATTCAGATCCTTATGATGATGATGGTGTCCTACATAATCCTCCTGATTCTGTCAGTGAACTCTTATTGAATCTTCAGCAGTTTTGATAGTCTGTTAGTTGTCATTTATCAACAAAGCATTTTCTATTTCTAGTTTGTGAGAAGTTTATAATGTTATAATGGTTTAGATGGTTGTAAACTGAATCCATTTTAGTTTCATAACAATTTAAGATGCCACCTTGAGTTCTAGGAAATTAAAATAGACAAGAAAAAGTCAAACAGACAGACAGACAGACAGATATAATAACAGTGTTGTTATATATGGATATTTCAGTGATAATGACAATGTTAATAACAACAGCAGCAAAGAAAGGTAAATATATATATATATATTTATATATTTTCTTTTTCAATGAATAGACAGCGAATACTTGAATCAGTTTCATAGCGAGTGTTTCCTAAAAGCTGAAGAGTTCCAGGGCACAATCCATCTGGAGCCCTTTGTTTCTGCTCTTCCTCTCTACTGTCCCATTCAATAAAGGCACTTCAGTAAAGTGCTTCACTTCACTTTTACTCTTTTACTTCTAATCATTATCACTTTGTAGTCAGAAAGTTGGGCTCAATTAATTCCATACTGAACAACTTTGTTCATCCCTTTCTGAGGAAACTGTGTACAACAGCGTGCACACATGCATTAACCTTCTTGTCGTGTCTTGGAGAGACGAGACTGTTCTGCACTTTGAAACTTTTATCCCAAGAGTGCATCTATTATAAAGGTCTTTAGAACAAAAAGACACAAAAACAGTTTTGTCCCTTCAGCCATTTCACTGAGGAACAAGTCATAGCTATGCTTTGCATGGGTGTTTATTTATTGTTGCTTTTATGTATGTATTTACTACTTCTATATATACATTTTAACCTTTTATCTACATTTTTACAACCTAAACAAGTTTTATTTTATTTTGCTGTTTTTATTTTGTTTTAATTTTCCTGTCTTCTTTTTTTGCTATTCTTACTTTAGTTCACATCAATATCTAAGTATAGTCTGGACCTGTAAGAACTTTACATTTTTAATTTAATTTAATTTTTATTTCACTTGCCATTTCTTAACTCCCACTGTCTTAAATTGAATCATCTGTGATATGTGCCTCTTTTGTGTGTGTGTGTGTATGAAATTAGATTAGATTAGATTAGATTTGACTTTATTAATCCCACAGCGGGGAAATTTCTTTGTTACAGCCGACCACAAAATTGCTACACAAAATTATTTCCCTTTAAGATAAAGATAGAAAATAAAAAATCTAAGAAAAAGACATTTAACAATATACTATATATATATACAGTACAGGCCAAAAGTTTGGACACACCTTCTCATTCAATGCGTTTTCTTTATTTTCATGACTATTTACATTGTAGATTCTCACTGAAGGCATCAAAACTATGAATGAACACATATGGAATTATGTACTGAACAAAAAAGTGTGAAATAACTGAAAACATGTCTTGTATTTTAGATTCCTCAAAGTAGCCACCCTTTGCTTACTCATTAATAGTTTTGATGAATCTACAATGTAAATAGTCATGAAAATAAAGGAAACGCATTGAATGAGAGGGTTTGTCCAAGCTTATATATATATATATATATATATATATATATATAAAATATACAACTTAGTGCAAATTAAGTGAAGAATGTGCAGAGTGCAAATTATATGAAAAAATGTGCAGAAAAGAAAGAAAGAAAACTCCAACACGTTCAGGTTGTGCTGGTGTTGTAATGTCTTATGAGGACTCTATACTGCAAACAAAGTCTACCTCTGGGTACAAATAAAGTAACTTGAACTTGAACTTTCCAGTTTGATGTACCATGGTCATATTGTTTCCCAGGTTGCAGGCTCGGATTGCACATCGAATCCAGGAGCTGGAGAGTCTGCCCGGCTCTCTGCCCCCCGACCTGAGGACTAAAGCCACAGTGGAGCTCAAAGCTCTTCGTCTCCTCAACTTCCAGCGCCAGGTACACAGTACACAGCAGCTGCTATATTCCATCTTCACTGTGACTGCATAGAATATTAATTTAGCCAGAATAACTTAACAGTTCAGGTAGTTCAATCAGTCACCCTGCTTAAGGACACAGTGCTGATTTCCTCATCATGCTCATTGAATCCACTCAGAAGTTACTTTTTTATGAACTAAGTAAGTTCCCCATGAGCCAAAAAGAGATGTGAGAGTGATATGAAATTAGTTTTTTCCCTCTGTATGTTAATTACTCTCTCCAATTTTAGTTGTGTGTAATACATATTAAAGAACACCTCAATGCACATCTTGTAAAATATTAATTTAATTTCCATCAAATATAATTTTGCCTTTTGCCTCATGGCAGCTCCAAGATTTTCTTATGAAGTTCAATAGCAACCCCACAACGCCTTAATATAAAGTTATAAGAAAATAACTTCCAGGTTGTTTTTAATTTGCACCTTGCAGCTCATCAAAATGTCTCATGAGCTTCAGTTTAATGTTTCAATTTGGACTTATTGTCTTTAAAAAAGGCTCAAACCAATTATTTGATTATGAAAATAGTTGACGATTAATTTAATAATCGATTATTGTTGCAGCTCTCTCTCTCTCTCTCTCTCTCTCTCTCTCTCTCTCTCTCTCTCTCTCTCTCTATATATATATATATATATATATATATATCTATATATATATATATATATATATATATATATATGAAATTTATATTATATATTAGGAGAGACAACATTTGGCCTGAAAAATATTAATGTTTTTGTTTTTTTTCCAGCTGATCGAAAAGTAAAATCTTAGATATTGAGCAACATCCTGTTTCAACCTATATATGGACTTTTACTCTCCTGGTACCTTCTTGACCTTATTGGCAGAAACCAAATGTTTTTGGGGTTTTTTGCTTTTTCTGTCTAAATTGTGTATGTATATCATAGAGATGGGGGGTAAAAAGTCGATACAGCATAGTTTCGAGATATTTTGTGGGCAATATAATATTGATTCATGGCCGCCAAGCATCAATATTTGACGTCTGTAGCTGGCTCACATTTAGGAATATACTGGAGATACATAATAATAATGCTGCAAAGTTAGGCTTTTTTATGATTCATTCAAAAAACTTCAGAGCAGTGAAGCTTAAAGTTGAGGAAAGTTTGATAAAATGCTGCAATTGTTGTCGTCCATACATGTCTGATATCAGTTCAGTTCAGTTTGACTGGATACTTTTCCACGTCCGTCTACTGTTGAAGTGAACTCTTTGCATGTGTCCAGCTGAGGCAGGATGTGGTGGCGTGTATGAGGCGGGACACGACCCTGGAGACGGCGCTCAACTCCAAGGCTTACAGACGCAGCAAGCGGCAGACGCTGAGGGAGGCTCGCATGACCGAGAAGCTGGAGAAACAGCAGAAGCTCGAGCAGGAGAAGAAACGCAGACAGAAACATCAGGTGATCCACGTTACAGCGTTTATAATAAGGAGAGCATTGTGTCATGGCTGCTTTTAACCTTCTGAATCCCTCCAACCAAACTGTAAAAAACTGGCATTATCGTCGGAGTTTGAACTCTCTGACAGTCCTTGAATGCATCATTATTTTTACATCGCATGTAAAAAAAAATAAAAACATTAAATTCTGCTCTTCAGAGACACTGTGAAGCCATGATTGGTTCTGCTGAGACGATACATACTATACATTTTTAACTTCTCCCCACTACTACCCATGATTGTACTGATTCCATAGAGTTGTAGGACTTTTATATTTTATATACTGCAGTGAAATAAAACACCACAGTGAGTAAAATATAAAAATAGCAAAAAACAGCATGAAACAGCTTGTTGGGGTTCAGAGGGTTAAGGCCACGTGTAGTCTTCAGTATTAACCCATTTTGGCCTAAAATGCCTGTAAAACCTCTGGGCGATTTTTAAAATAAGCCCCTAAAATCTGAAGTTTTTCTGTAAATTCAACAGAAGTTTCAACTCTTCCTACTAAATAATAGATTTTTCAGCCTCTGTGGCAGATAGAAATTAAATTCAAAAAGTTTTTGAGAGCTTACAGCTGTGGCTTTCATGAGAAGTTGAGTTTATTTGTCCAAACCTTCAATAAAGTTTTTTTAAAAATCAACGTATTGCATTGCGACACTCCCACATGTATTCTGATGCATTTCAATGGCCAAGAGGACGAAAATAGGTGAAAAAAACTACAAATACTACAAAACGACATATCCGATTTCCCGGCTTTAATGGTAGAATAACACAACAGCGCCCCCTGGTTTTAATGGTAGAAATGCGGTAATACTTTCCCGCCTTAAATGGGTTAAACCAGTACAGCAGCAGCACTGTTTTCATCATGTTTTTCTGGTTGTTTCTTGTATTGTCCCTGAATGTCCTGGAAACAAAAACAGAATATACAATAGTGAATTATCTTGAGGTGAGGTTTAAAAAAAGTTCAATACTTTCAGCAACTGTTTGTGTTGTCTGCAAGCTGCATTGTAAGAAGTTAAGATGAAGAGAAAACATGAAAACAGATGAGAGCAGTGTGTTTCTTGACAGCAGATATCCACAGTCAAAACAAACCTTGAACAATGACAGTAAGCTGGTGAGGCAGCAGCATTAAAGAGCCCCTGCCTGTTGACAAAGAAAGCCTGGCAACACAACACTTAATGATCGTCTCTTGTGTGACTTGTTGTCAAAATAATATTTAGACTTCAACAAGTTTCTATGACTTTGTTTTTCAGGAATATCTCAACAGTATCCTCCAGCACGCGAAGGACTTCAAAGAGTATCACCGCTCCGTGTCCGGCAAAATGCAGAAACTCACCAGAGCTATCGCTAACTGGCACACCAACACGGAGCGCGAGCAGAAGAAGGAGACTGAAAGGATCGAGAAGGAGAGGATGAGGAGACTCATGGTGAGAGCCCTGGACACTCAGGAGCATGTTATGTCTGTTTACGCCAGGGGTGTCAAACTCAAATACACAGTGGGCCAAAATTTTAAACTTGGACAAAGTTGGGGGCCAACATTGATATTTTTTTTTGATCAAGGTCTTTTTTATTTTTCAAATTTTTCACATACATCAGACAAGGAAAATACAATTCTCACATGAAACAGTCAAGTCTAGTTCCTGTCCAATCAGACAGACCTCCCAATACCCACAAGTACTGGACCCCAAGCAAATTTCAATACATCCAGACACCGACACATATACATACTAGGTAAATAAAAAAAAGAAATCACAACGGAGAGAAAAGAAAAAAACAAAACAGAAAAAACAGATACATATATACAATTGGGTTACATAGAAATGTTAGTAGCTGCCATGCTTTCAAAAAAGGAAATAAATGGTTGCCAAATGACATAAAATTTCCTGGTGTTCCCTCTTACAGTAAATCTAATTTTTTCCAAGTGAACATGACTCATGACCTCCCTAATCCACTGGTCATATGTTGGGGGGGAAAGCATCTTTCCATTTAAACAGGATAAGTCTCCTGGCCAACAAGGAGCAGAAGGCCCCAACATTGATATTTATTGAAAAAATGTACCTAAACAAGTTCAAACGAAATGGAACAAGCAAAGCTTGATATAACTTAATATTGCAAATGTTCAAAATCGAATATCAAATAAAACAAACAAACACATCAATGGCATTCATTTCTTAAATAAAATTTAAATAAAAATCGTATGTCCCTTTATTTTATATGCGGCCTTCTTTAAATTTAAATTTAACAGTAATCTTTTTCCACAGGCTAAAAATAAATGTAAGAATAAAATAACAATAATAAACCAAATGACTAATAATAATATCCTTCAATGAATGTGCAACCATTCAAGCCTTGGACTAACAAGAAAAAGTGCATAAAGACAACTTTAATTGTTGCTCAGTTTGCTACACACTGATCTACTGTGTTCAAGCCAAAACACCAGCAGAGCATTCTGGGATTTGTAGTATTATATTTTGGTATTTCCTCGCGGGCCAAATATAATTATACTGCGGGCCAAATTTGGCCCACGGGCCAGAGTTTGACACCTCTGGTTTACGTCTTTCAGAAGTAAACGTTTCACAGTCGGAGGAGCAGTACGGATGAAAGGCACACAAAGCAAACATTTTAGAAAGATAATTACAGTTCAAAAGCACTTTTTATGTTGCATAAACATCCAATCAGTCCCAACAGAACGAATATACTACTTACAAACAACTAAAACTCTACATGTCTATAAAAGCTTTTATAAATCTTTCTGCAAATGCTATTTACATCAATTTTTTCTTTAATGGAAAATATGCCATGAATCTTTTTTTGAAGCTTATATAATTTATTAGGAGAAACAACATTTGGTCTGATATTTTTTTTTCAGCTGATCGAAAAGTAAAATCTTAGATATTGAACAGTTTCCACCTTATACAGTTGTGCATTGGCCGATACCAAACATTTTTATTTTTTTTTGCTTTTTCTGTCTAAATTGTGTATATATATCATAGAGGTTTGGGGGGGGGATCGATACAGCATAGTATATTGCGATATATATATGCGATATTTTGTGGGCAATATAATATTGATTTAAGTCTCACATTTAGGAATATACTGGAGATACTGGTATCATATGAAACTAGAAGATCTAAGGAATCTTTGTATCAGGTCAGGAAGTTGTCGAAAATAACGCTGCAAAGTTAGGCTTTTTTATAATTCATTCAAAAAACTTCAGAGCAGTGAACTTAAAGTTTTTGAAAGTTTGATAAAATGCTGCAATTTTTGTCGTCCATACAAGTTTGATATCAGTTCAGTTTGACTGAATACATTGTTGGTCAGTCTGTGGCTTTGACTCTCATTGTGAAGAAATAAAAAGACTGAAGTGAGATGAATACACTGAGAATTTTCTCTTATTTTGTAATTTTGTGGACACAAAATGCAGTTAAACAGTTAAATCACAATATATTGTATAACAATACTATAATACCATATTGCAAAATGCTTAAAATCGCACTAATATCGTATCGTGACTCAAGTATCGGGATAAAATCGTATTGTGGGGCCGATACGCTGATTCACACCTCTAGTATATCACTATATAGAATTTATTGTAAATATTATTTAAAGTGTAAGAGTAGCCATGTGCATTCATGTGGACTTTACCTGATACAGGTAAAACGTTTGGTAATTTCATAGAGTTTCTAATGCAAAGCAGCTGTTTATAATGCTATTTGGAGGCATGTGCAGCAGCACTGATCTGGTGTATTGGATTGATGCATTAGCACGCTAAAGCTGCCCTAGTTGTATAAAGTTCAGATTTATATCATCAGGCTGTAGATGATATTTTCTCCGACTGTTATTCTCAAGAAGCTCTGCTCCTCTTCTGTCTTATTAACCTCCTGCTTCCATCCTCCCACTCAGGCAGAAGATGAGGAAGGTTACAGAAAACTTATCGACCAAAAGAAAGACAAGCGTCTGGCCTACCTGCTGCAGCAGACGGACGAGTACGTGGCCAACCTCACCACCCTGGTGCACGAACACAAAGCTGCCCAAGCTGCCAAGGACAAGAAGAAAAAGAAGAAGAAGAAAAAGGTAGGAAGAGAAATGGTCAAGTGGGGGATTACTCACAGGGTGCTGATTTCTATTCTGCAGGTTTCTGAGAAGCAAAGTTTTGCTCCAAAGTTTATTTTATATCGCTGTTATTCTGTATTTCTCCTCAAGTCCACAAAAAGAGCAACACCAAACCTGTTCTTTCCTACAGGAGACGTAAAACTTTTATCACAAATAAATACCGTATTTCCTCAGTTTAAAGCCGGGCCCCTATTAATGACCGGCCTCATTTAGTAACCGGGTGTAAAAACAATTTTTAGTAAATAAAAGCCAGCCTCTTTTATAAGCCGGGTGTCTTACCGGTGTTATGTCAAAGTCTGTTCCCCGTCGATATGTGTCCCCCTTACCTTAACCTGCACCAACCTGACCCCTGACCAGTGGTGGAAGAAGTATTCAGATGCCTTACTTAAGTAAAAGTACAAATACTACAATGTGAGATTACTCCACTACAAGTAAAAGTCCTGCATTCAAAACTTACTGAAGTAAAAGTACAAAAGTATCAGTAAAAGTACTCGTTCTGCAGAATGAATCCACTCAGATTGTTAATTATTAGATTATTATTATTGATGTAATTATTTAAGCAGTGGTATATTTTCTCAAGCCAGGGTTCATTTTAAGCACTAAATATACTGTTAGGTGGTTTAATTTGATAAAAGGTCTAATCACTTCAAATGTATCATGTTTTTATGTTAAATTTTGACCTGTAAAGTAACTAAAGCTGTCAGATAAATGTAGTGGATTAGGAGTATAAAGTTACATAAAATGGAAATACTCTAGTAAAGTACAAGTACCTCAAAATGGTACTTAAGTACAGTACTTGAGTAAATGTACTTAGTTACAGTCCGCCACTACCCCTGACCCCAACCAGTCCTCCTTTAAGTTGTTAACATGAGCCCAAGTTTACCTGAACCCCAAACAGTTCTCTCTACAAGGCCTAACCTTTATTTTGAAGTTTGGCCACACGAGTTAGTACTGTAGGTAGATATGGTTGTTTCTCCCGCTGTCCTAGTCATTCTCTGTAAAGTCCAGCTGTTTACGCACGACAAAATGACCAAAAAAAGACACAAAATGACCAAAAAAGACACAAAATGATTTAAAAAAGACACAAAATTATTTAAAAAAGAAACAAAATGACCAAAAAAGACACAAAATTATTTAAAAAAGACACAAAATTATTTAAAAAAGAAACAAAATGACCAAAAAAAGACAAAATGACAAAAATCCTAGTCATTCTCTGTAAAGTCGAGCCGTTTACGCACGTTCTTCTGGGCTTTTTAGTCGTTTAGACATTTTAAATCCTGCTTAAAATGAACATTCAGCTGTTCATTGTTTGTTTACATCCCAGTCCTTCCAATATGGCCGACATCCGGGTAACTGGCTACAATGCGCTGTGTAAAACACTCTAAAAAGTGCCGGTCAGAGCTGCTCTGATTTTCTTTTTTTAATAAAAGCCTCCTTCAAATAATAGCCTACCCCTATTATTAGCCGGGTCCCAAACTGATTTCTTATCAATAGAAGCCCCGGCTACTATCTGAGGAAATACGGTAGTTTCTATTTTTGCCATAGCTCAACCAAAGCAGGCAAAACACAGTATAAAGAGGTTGGTGTACTGTTCTCATCAGTTATGAAACAGTAAGCTAAACTAATTTCTCCAAAAATCTCCTCCAATGATCAGGCTGTTTGACGTACTTGGCAGGATTTTAATGACGAAAAGGTAAAACTGAAAATAAACGAATAATAAAGACAATATTAACCATTTGCATGAGTCAAATATACCTTAAAACATGTTAAATACTCCTAAACAAATATACAAATACAAATAAACATACTCACTGGCAATGCCACAAGAATAAAGCAGGATGAGGATTGTTGCTCTACCGGATTACAAAACAGGACTCCTCTTACCGTAAGGGGACCGGAGAGTCACCAAAATAAAAGTCACCTCTTCAAAATAAAAGTTCTTAAATTTCTACAAACTGTTACATGACAGTTGGAGCTCATGCTCCTTCAGTCTCATGTCTCTTAGTTCAGCATTAACCAATCTTCCCTTGGAGCATGACATGTTAAAGCTCAATCTTATGGTTCATTATATTGTTTGTGTCAATCACTCCAGAATGACAATGTGGCTTTTGTCAAGGATCTCATTATGTCCTTGTGATTGAGAGCATTAAAAAAGGCTCTGAAACCCAGGGACACGGTGGGCTGAGAGGACACGCTAACCGTCACATCATTTCAGCCTTTCTGTCAGAGAGGCAGAACTAATCGCTGAACTCATCTGGTTCTGACTGGAACAAACACCTGCAGACTGTCAGCCCTTCACCAGACCCCTGACACCCAGTTTCTCTGTGTTTCCACTTACTGTGCTGCCTCAGAATGTGTGATTATGATCCTGTGAATAGCGTCTGAAAAAGGAAAATGACTGCCCTCCATGACCCTTGATGAGCCTGTTTGAGAGCTCTTTCTTGGAGGAAACAACTCTAACATTATAGAGCCGCCATTACTGAGAAATTACATGAAGCCACAATCACCTCTACTTTAGACCTAACCTGCTGTTATTGATAATAACTACATTTGTAACAAAAGTGTCGGCTAAATGGGTTTATGTGTTTGATTTCTAGAAGGTGGATGGAGACGGTGAAGGCACCAGCGCCATTGGACCTGACGGAGAGGTGAGCTGCAGTTTATGGGTATTCTCATGAACCAGTCTAAGTTCTGTCTGTGAAGATTATAAGGACGTACTTTATTAAATTAAATATAATTCACTCTCATACCAGTCTGGAACCGGTCTGGAACCAGTCTGTTGGTTTGTGATTGTGTTACGTCACTGAGAATTGAGATAATAACACGTTTGATATGATCCAAACCCAAGACTAGGAAAAGACTGATATGAAACAGAGGAGATTGATTTAATACTTTTTTCGATGACTGTATTTTTGATAATTTTGTGTCTTTTTCAATCATTTTTACATCTATTTTTGGTCATTTTGTGTCTTTTTTGATCATTTTTACATCTATTTTTGGTCATTTTGTGTCTTTTTTGATCATTTTACATCTATTTTTGGTCATTTTGTGTCTTATTTGATAATTTTTACATCTATTTTTGGTCATTTTGTGTCTTTTTTTGATCATTTTTACATCTATTTTTGGTCATTTTGTATCTTTTTTGATCATGTTCACATCTATTTTTGGTCATTTTGTGTCTTTTTGATAAATTTACATCCATTTTTGGTCATTTTTTTTTAAAGTTTTTTAAAGTTTTTTTAATATCAAACACGTTTGATATGATCCAAACCAAGACTAGGAAAAGACTGATATGAAACAGATTACTACCTTAAACTGAACCATGGAGATGACGGGAGCGCCGTGACTCCAGTAAAACTCCTAGATTTACTAAAGACTTTCAGCTTTTAGTCTGAAAGTTGCCATGTAGTTATTGCAGGTTAAGTGGTATTTGAAATCTCACATTCCTGATTTATTAATGGACCTCGGTCTGTCATTTTATCATGCTGTCTGAGAGGATAGTTAATTATCAAGTGGATCTTGTTATGGAGACATTTACCAAACCCACATTTAACCTCAGTCTTTCAAATGTACTCTGGCAGAAATTAAAAAAATAATCTGAACATCAGATCAAACAGTAATTATCCTTTCAGAGGCAGACGGCACCCCAGGTGGTCGTACAACCGAAGCAAATTATAGCACCTGGTGTAAATAATGTAGCAAACAAACAAATGGAAAGCTGCAGTGTCTGTTCTTCTTTTAATTGCGTCCTCCTTCCTTGGTCTCCTGTCAGAAATGTATACGCTGAGGCTTTGATGGCCCATTTTGGCACAAATACTCATTAATGTCCCAGTGGTTGTTTGTCTTTAAAGGAGCTGTGGAGGTCCCAAATGTTGCAATGTAATGATGGAGATGAGCTGATCTGAACTGGGATTTATTAACCCTCCTAGCAGCATTTAAAACAGGGGTCTCAAACTGCTGGAGGCAGTATCAAAATAACCAAAAAAAGACACAAAATTACAAAAAAGACACAAAATGACAGAAAAAAACAAAATTACTTAAAAAAGACACAAAATGACCGAAAAAAGACACAAAATTACAAAACAAAGACATAAAAAATGACCAAAAAAGACACAAAATGACCAAAGAAGACACAAAATTACAAAAGAGACACAAAATGACTGAAAAAACACTACCGTAAATTAATTAGAAAAGACACAAAATGACAAAAAAGACACAAAATGACAAAAAAATGCACAGAATTACCAAAAAAAGACTCAAGATTATTTAAAAAAGACACAAAATTAACAAAAAAGACACAAAACTAACAAAAAAGACACAAAATGACCACAAAAAAGACACAAAATTATTAAAAAAGACACAAAATAATTTAAAAATTGCTGCAATTGGCCCGCGGGCCGCGAGTTTGGGACCCATGATTGAAGCAAGGACAGAACATCAAGTCATGTTGATCTGAACCTGAATACAAACAGAAATACAGGCCATTGCCCTGATAGTTTCAGCTTTATTGTCATAGCGACTGATGCCATTATCACCCAGATTAACAACAGATCATCACCACCGTGCCCAGAGCGGCCATTCCTCCAGAAACATCCCTCTAAATTCACAGCAGAGAGTTTTAGGGTCTTCTTTTCTTTAACAGTTTAGGACTTTATTATGAGCAGGAATAATGGCAATCAGCGTCTTGAATCTCAACAGCTTTTATGATTACATTAGTTACATGGTCGAAAACTAGTCATCAACTTTGCGAACCATACTGATACATTTCGCCATCTTTATACCGTTAATCTGTTCATACTGCCATATTTATACCAAAAAAACAGAAAACATTAAAACGTCTTAACAACAGTCTGTCGCCTGAGACTGGACATTTTGAACTGAAACAGGTTATTACAGTTTGAATATTAAGTATGTTGAAACTAATGCTTGATTAAAAGCGACAGCCCTTTTCTGTTGGCCTTCTTATCATATGCAGCCATGAAAACAGCAACAAAAACCTGCAGCTTTGTGGAAATATTGCAGTTCATCGTTTTTATATCTGAACAAATGATAGAAACAAATGAACAAATTGTGCCACAGTCTGAAATCTTACATATATTTTGAAAAAATTTAAAATGATTTTGTTGCTAAGGGCATGGACATTTTCCAAATGTGACTATTCAATAATATCTAATGTTGTTTTTTGTACCTTCTGTCTTGTTTGTCCTTGTGGTTTGTTTCTGCTGCAGCTCATGGACGAGAGCAGCCAAATGAGTGAGCTGTCAATCAAAGTGATCCAGACAGAAACTGGGAAAGTTTTGCAGGGAACGGAGGCTCCCAAATCCAGCCAGCTGGAGGCCTGGCTGGAGATGAACCCTGGGTGAGGAGGCACATTGCTGCATTGAGCTGTTTTTAAGAAAGTATTCATAAATAAATATCTCACACTGCAAAAAAGGTGTGTCAAGATAAAAACAGTAAATCTGAGGGAAATGATCTTGCTGCATGGACAGATAATTTACCTTGACAAGATTTCTTAAATTAAGATTATTAAATCTAGAAATAAGCACGTTGAACGCTTAAAAATTAAAGCTGCCAGCAGTGATGAACTGGCCCGAGCAGAGTGACCTGATGATTATTTGTTTCTTACCAAGATAAAAAAAGCTTCTTGTGTCTTTTTTTTGGGTTATTTTACGTCTTTTGTGTCTTTTTGTGTGTTTTGTTTGTCTTTTTACGTCTTTTGTTTCTTTTTTGGTAATTTTACTACTTTTTGTGTCTTTTTTTTGTAATCTTTTTAAATCTTTTTTTGTGTGTCTTTTTACGTCTTTTTGTGTCTTTTTTTATGTCTTTTTTGGTCTTTTTTTTATGTCTTTTTGTGTGTCTTTTTTGGTCTTTTTTGTGTTTTTTTTGGGTCATTCTGTGTCTTTTTACATCTTCTTTTGGTCACAAAATAACCAAAAAAGACAAAAAATGTACAAAAAAGATAAATTAAAGCTGCCAGCAGCGATGAACTGGTCCGAGCAGAGTGACCTGATGATTATTTGGTTCTTACCAAGATAAAAAAAACTTTAGATTTAGAAGTGTTAGATAATTTATCTTGTTTTGAGAGTTAATTTCTTATTTTAAGTGTTCAACATGCTTATTTCTAGATTTAATAATCTTAATTTAAGAAATCTTGTCAAGGTAAATTATCTGTCCATGCAGCAAGATCATTTCCCTCAGATTTAGTGTTTTTATCTTGTTTTTAGACTAAACACCTTTTTTGCAGTGCAGGATTCTGCAGTTGGAACTTTTTTTCCTTTGTTTCAGTTGCACCACATGCTTGTAACAGTCCATTTTCCTTTTTTTAATAGGTTATTATCTCGCAGTCATACTGTTATCTTCAAAAAGTTTATCTGGACAGATCAGGAGGCTTTTAAAGAATGTCTAGTTTGAATAGTGATTCAGCATCCCACATAGAGTAACAACCTCCTTCGCCGCCTGTTTTTTGGGGCTGCTGCTTGTTAATTCAGCCGAAGATGTTCATTATTTCATGTGTGACGGACGGGAAAAAAAATGTAGTAACTTTTCTTTCTGTTCTCCTTGTTTTCCTCCTTTAAAAACCAGATATGAAGTGGCCCCGCGGTCGGACAGCGAGGAGAGCGGCTCAGAGTTTGAGGAGGAGGTCAGTGACTTTCTCATTATAACAAACTCCCTCAATAGAGATTTGAGATTGGCTTCCCTCACCTGCAATTCTTTTATTCATGCAAAAGTTTTTACTTTAATACTGAATAGGGACAGTGCACATTAACCCTTTATCGGGCGAATAACTATATTTGGTAACTTCAGTGGATATCTAAATGTCTCTCTGTTTGGTCGAAGAACCACATTGATTTCTTCCAGCTTATCAGCAAAGATACTACAGGCTACAATACTACATTAAAGTGGCAAATTTACAAGAAAAAAGTTGCAGATTTAAGAGATTTAAAGTGGCAAATCTGCGCGAAAGAAGTCGCAGATTTACGAGAAAAAAAGTGAATAAAACAACTTTTTTCTTGCAGATTCATCACTTTAAATCTCATAAATCTGCGCATTTTCTCATCAACTTTTTACCATTAATTTGAGATTTTTTTCTCACAAATTTGTAACTTTTTCCTCAAAATATGACCCCCCTCCCGTATGTTTTTTTTTATTTTTTTTTTACACATTCTGGCTGTATGTAATATCCTCCAATATTCTCTAGGGTTGAAATTTGGAATTTGCAAGTATTTCAATGAGTGTTCTATTAAGGGTTAATGAGCATCGAAAAACATCTTTGTAAATATGCCGGAATATAGCAAAGCTGCTAATTTGCACCCGTAGTGCCTAAAAAAAATACAAATAAATACAAATATAAAAGACAGCAAGTAAACTGGATATAAGCCACATCTCAGTCAGACCAACTCCACATATACAGACAGACACTAAACAAACAAATGAAAATCCACCAGGGGGCTGTAGCTGCATGCACTTCAGTAAGTCTGTCATCAGAGCTGATTCTGTGATATCTTTCTGCTGTTCTTTATTACATTATTTGAGCTCTCAGTCATGTGTTATCAACTTTGCCTTATAAGGAGGAAGACGAGGTGGCCAAGGCAGAAACAGAGGACAAGAAGATAAAGGATCCCGGTGAAGCTGGAGTGGCTGTGGTGCCTGCCAAGCACATTATCGAGTAATGTATTATATACATTATATACTTCTCACTATCTCAGGTTTACTTGGCGGGGCACTTTGTTTCGTACAGGAATTGCATCAGTTAGAAACAAAGTTTAAGGGAATCTGGATGTTGGAATAAATCTGTCAAAACACCAGACACTGAGACGTCAGAAACAGACAGTAAAAAAACACTTTAATAACTAAAGCTCTGATAGACTTTGTAGTGAGTCTTTTTGACGGTCTTCGTGAGGAACTCCAGCTGAGATCCAGCTGAGATCCTGTCATCAAACCCACAAATTGGATAAAAGAAGTGGACGTAGCCTCTGGGTCTGAAAGATGTGAAGCCAGTGCACGTGTTCATTAGAGCCTGCATTCTTTATAATGGCCAGCAGGGGGCAACTGCTCTGGTTCCAAAAAGAAGTCTGGGCGTATACAAAAAATTTGAATATCGTGAAAAAAAAGTTCTAAATAAATAATGAGCGAGCGCTAAGCAGGATGTGACGTAGTATTCAACGCCACAACAACATGCGCCATTTGTAAACGCTGGTGAAGCAGTGTTGCAACTTACCGACTTTCAGACCCCCTTAGCGACTATTTTAGAAAAAAAAGCGGCTGGAGACAAATCCAGCGACTTTTTCTGGTGTTATTGGAGATTCCTTCTTACTCTTCTTAACGAGCTGCAGGGACCAGCGACTCTTCTTAACGAGCCGAGGGGCCGGCGGCTCATTAAGGGTGAATCAAAGCGGCGCATTCCTCCTGCAGCAGTCTCTCCCAGCTGCAGAGCCGGAGGGGATGTTAACCCCTTAGCGTCCAGTCTGCAAATTGCTAACAGGCAATTTGCAGACTGCAATTTGCAGACAGTTAGCTCTGTAGCAGTACAGTGTGTATGTGCTAACAGGCTAACAGTTAGCTCTGTAGCAGAACAGTGTGTATGTGCTGCTGCTGCAGGAGGTGTTCACTTAGCGATCTCTGTTTGTTTACAACAAGCACCAGACACTAAAAACTGTTGCTATTGTTTGTTTAAAAGTTGTGCAATAAAAATACAGATGTTTTCCCTAACATGATGAATAATCATGATTACAATATTGATCAAAATAATCGTGCAGCCCTACTTGAAACTCATTTTTCTTTTCTCTCTTTTTGTTTTAAATCACTTCAACACATTTCAGGTCAGCCAAGCAGGATGTGGATGATGAGTACAGTGTTCCTACTGGTCAGACCAGCTCCCAGTCCTCCTACTACGGAGTGGCCCATGCTGTCATTGAGAGGGTGGAGAAACAGTCCACGCTGCTGATCAACGGCACGCTCAAACATTACCAGGTACACACACCCACACACACACACACACACACACACACACACACACACACACACACACACATACTTGCATTCCCCCTTGTTGTTTTTTTACTTTTGTTACAAGTTCTTTTATATTTTTATTGCTTCACCTTTGAACAATGTCTGTTGTTTTTTTATCAGGGTTGTTTTCTTTTATTATCTGAAATGTGTTTTTAAATGAGTTATAGATTGCATTTTTTTGTTATTATGTTTCTGCCAAACAACATTTTTGATACAAACAAATTCACTTTTTGCTTTCACTTCACAAAGAAGCATCCTTGATCTTTTTCTTCAATCTTCAAGGTTCATTTTAGTTGTAATTTTACAACAAAGAGTGGCTCAATGAAATAAGTTGTAGCCTCTTCACACTACACACAGACGATTAAAAAATAAAATACCACGTTACTTACATACATATACAGAACTTATTTGTGAAAAGGCAGCTGCGTTTGACACATGACAATAATTTAACAAACAAAAACAGAAGTGACTATGATAAAAAATACTGAAACGACATAAACAACCAGTTTTATTTTCATGTTTCCTGTGCACGGAGCTATTTTGAAGCACAGTGTCAAACTGTGCTCAAGAGTTTTGGAAGTGTTTCTCTCACCGCTAGGGAAGTTGGAGATGTTGTTCTGTGTAGTTAAATCTGGTTTTGACTCTAGCAGCAGGAAGTTTGAGAGTAGTCGGGGCTTTTGGCTGAAGCTGGCGGGATTTCCCAGCCGTTCTTGGACCGCTCGTCTTGGTCCTGGCCACCACCACACCAGTCAGATTTACTGTGGTTAAACTTGTGAATTTGAACTTTTCATTTGCTCTCTTTTTGGACTTGCAGAATATGTGCTGTTGTGGGTTAGAAAGTCCCTGGTCATTTACAGTATATAGTCAGGATATGTAATAACTAAGTGAGAATCTCTTATTACTTAGGCTTCAAGTGGTTGTAATACTCCACACAGGGCTCCAACTCATGGTTTTTTTCCTTATGGATTAAATTGTAGGTTCACATTAAAACAATACTCAAATTCACATGTAAAATTTGAATTATGAATATTTCTTTCAATACGCAAATCCAATCCAAACGATGTCAGACAAAATCTTTTTCTGTGCAAAAAGTCATGTTGAGCTAAAGTTAATATGAGGCTTCAGAGTTGCAAACGCTAAAGTTAGTATCTTTATAAAGTAAGTGTTTTTTTTCAGAAATTACTTCCATGTGTTACTATCTCTCCACCATGACTCAGGCAAAAAGCTGGAAAAACAAAGAGGGAATTTCACACTCAAAAGACAGAAGCTTTGGAATAAATGTATACATGGAAACCAGGTCTGTGGATTTTAGCCCCCATCTGTTACACTGGAATTATGTTAGAAAGGGATTCATGGTCAGTGCAGACAGGAGGAACAATTAAACCAAACTGAATGCAAATCATAGACTGTATATAAATAATGGACGTAGTCACCGTGACGTCACCCATTGGTTTGTGGCCCGTTGGAAGCCTCGAGTTCAGCGTTATACTTGCGTCGCCATCTTGTTTCCGATACGCGGAGCAGACCATAATTGGACTGTGGCGGAGCGCGAGGGATCTGATCACTGACTACACGCCTCTCTCCACCGGCAACCCGACTGAGAGAAGCCGCTGCTAATTCATGTTAGCATTAATTGGAGCATTAACTGGGATGTTAGTTTTGGCTAGCAAAAAAACAAAATGTATCTTTCTTACCTCAGAAAACTGAGCAGCGACTCCTTGGAGTGTCTGTTAGTCCAACCAAACACTGAACAAGACATTTTTACTGAACAAAACGTTCAAATAAACAGTGAAAGGGTCAAAGTTATGAGACCAAACTGCTAAACGTCCTCTTTTCTATCTATATAACGTTATATATAACTTTATTGACTCGTTGCCGTGGATGCACATTGCTCTGCTTCTCTCCTGGTGACGGCTCGCCTTGTCAGTGACCTGTCAATCAAAGCTAGAAACGCCCCAAATCATACGATTCTTTATCTTATATTTTCTTCTAAATGGGGCCATTATTAGAACTATTGACATCAAATTGTCTTGAAGAAGATTTTTTACCAGCGATTGAGACCATAAGATTTCTTTTGCAGCCAAACTTAGCACCCCCTACTGGAATTTTCGGTGAATTGCAGGCTTTATGCACTTCCTGGTGGCCTCGATGCTCAGACACGGGAATGCTGCCTGATGCAAATATGTGACTCTATTCTTCAGTCTTTTTGGATTAAGTTCACAGAACCCTTTGTGACATCTTTAGATGTCTTCTAGAAGCAGGAGCCAGTGAGATTTCACTGCAGATTAATTATCTCTCAATTGACATATCAGCGACAAAGCACCAGAAGTCAGAATAATCGTTGTGAAGTTCAAGTAAAGTTTCCTGTAAAGATGCTCCCACATTGTTTTCCAGCTGTAATCTTGCTCTACTTGACTGAGGATGGCAGTGAAAGATAGTTTACATCACGCTGACAACTGGCTGCTGCTAACATTTCTTTTCTTCCAATCAGATCGCAGTCTGAGCACTCCTCTGATTTATGGTGTGCCAGGCTGTAAATGAGATATTGTGGCAGCTCCTTGGGGAAATTGGAGAGATGTCAGCTGTACAATAATTGGATCAGGTGTCTACTGTGCCAACAGGGATGTGTGTAACAACCCTGAATTTACTTATTGAAGCCTCCAGTTTATAAAGCACAGAATTATAATTTTGTATTAATTTGACCCTCTAAAAGGCTGTTTTCAGAGGAATTAGCTCTCCTGCCATGCGTTTCATTAACTAACATGCAGTTGGTAATTGGTTGGCAGCCCTCCTTTTCTGCAGGGAGCGTGTTCCTGCCCTTTCTCTTCTCTCCACACTGTCTTCTCTCTAATTGTTTTCTGCAGGCCACAGGCGAGATACACCGCTGGCAACACAGTTGATATTTTGCAACCACGCTTGAATCAGTTGGGATATAAAATGGCAAAAAGGAAATGAGATCAGAGTGCATTTGCAAATCTCACTATGAAAAGCATTAAATTAACTTCTTTAGATGCATCTAAACATAGGAAACACAGTTAAAAGTTGCATTTAAATGATTTCTTTAGTAGAGTTTGATTTGATTTTTTGATTTGATTCAAGTTATTTTTGAATATGAAAACAAAATCATAAAAAAAGAGTAAGACAAAACATTTAACATGAGATAAAGAATACATATTCGAAAAGGAGTGAGAAGAAGTAAAGCTTATAAACTCCCTCTCGTTAAATATGACTAGTTAAAATCCTTGTCTAAACATGTCTTGTATTACAAAAACATAAATATAATTTACCTATACACAGTAATTATACATATATACATGCATACACATGCATACATACGCAAACACATACGAAAGGAAAAGAAACAACAACATAACCAGTATAAAAAAGATAAAAATAAAGGAATTTTTCACTAATTGCTAATGATAGACCAAACAGTGAATTCAGAAAATAATTGGCTGATTAATCGGTTGGAAAATAATAATTGTTAGTTGCAGCTGTAGTTTGAAAACAATTATTTTTTTTGCAAATTTAGCAGCAGAATCAGACCAGGATGTTTTTATGCTGCTGATATAATATTAGAGCATAATAATTCAAGTACATGCTTTTTAAGAGCAATTAACTTTGAATTCTCAAAAAATATTGAACATTGGCATTGAAATGCTGGAGTGGCTGTTTGGGAAATGTGAGGTTTTTTTAGGTAACTCGTCCTTCCTACCAAAAGTCTGCAGCATTTCTCTAAACACTGGTTCCTCCACAGTGTTGAATGGCTGCATCTCCTTCACTATAAAGCCAGTAACGCTATCTGTGAGCGTGCCATTTTTTTGCGGTCACGTTTATATTTGCATTTTTTGGGCAGAGATATCCTTAATTGCAAGTTGTCGGGAAGTGGAGGACGCTCCTGCTGTGTTTTCTGTTCCCAGCTGAAGAAATTGCATGTGATGGTCGTATTTTAGGACTTTGAAGGTTTGTTGTGTTGCCACTTTTTGTTGCGACTATCTTCATGCAGTTTTGACATACCGGCTCGTTGATGTTAGCAGGCTCGCCGCGTTCATCTGGCTTGAATCCAAAATGTTCCCACACCGCCGCTGTGGCATTAAGCTTTGGAAATGATTCCATTTATGCCACTCAACTCTCTGTAATTTTACAACTACGGCCGTCAGAAAACTTAACTTAGAGTAATTATTTCTTTCACTCTGCTTCACCGGCTTCAACGCTGTCCACAGTGTGTGTGTCTGTGTGTGTGTGTGTGTGTGTGTGTGTCTGTGTCTGTGTCTGTGTGTGTGTCTGTGTCTGTGTGTGTGTCTGCGTCTGTGTCTGTGTGTGTCTGTGTGTGTCTGTGTCTGTGTCTGTGTGTGTGTGTGTGTGTGTGTGTGTGTCTGTGTCTGTGTGTGTGTCTGTGTGTGTGTCTGTGTGTGTCTGTGTGTGTGTCTGTGTCTGTGTCTGTGTCTGTGTGTGTCTGTGTCTGTGTCTGTGTGTGTGTGTGTGTCTGTGTGTGTGTCTGTGTCTGTGTCTGTGTCTGTGTCTGTGTCTGTGTGTGTCTGTGTCTGTGTGTGTGTGTGTGTGTGTGTGTGTGTGTGTGTGTGTGTGTGTGTGTCTGTGTCTGTGTCTGTCTGTCTGTGTGTGTGTCTGTCTGTGTCTGTGTGTGTGTGTGTGTGTGTGTGTGTGTGTGTGTGTGTGTGTGTGCCCCTCAGCTTGACTGACAGGAGAGGTGAAGAAGCAGAGCGACTAAATGTTGATGACTTATGTAAACAAACACGCATGTAAACGACAATTTATCCAGTCCGGAAAAACTATCGTGTCCATTTTTGTTTATCGAACGATAAGTGGATATATTCGTGACAGGCCTAAACACCACCCAACTCTCTCTGTCTCCATCTTTTTCTATCTTTTATGTGCTGTTCAAAACAAGCAGCGTAACTGATGTTTTCTCTACAGGCATATTTTTAGGCTTGCCTTGTCTTCTCTGTGTTCTGTAGATCCAGGGGCTGGAGTGGATGGTGTCCTTGTATAACAACAATCTAAACGGCATCCTGGCAGATGAAATGGGCTTGGGGAAAACCATCCAAACCATCGCTCTCATCACCTACCTGATGGACCACAAGAGGATCAACGGCCCCTTCCTCATCATCGTTCCTCTCTCGTAGGTGTCATTCACCCACAGCCTTTACTGTACTGTACTCCTTATTGTAATTCTTAAAATATGTCTAGTGGGAGACCGGTGTACAAGAAAATGACTCGGAAATAATTGAAAGACGCCGACCTAATCAGTGTGAATCACAAGACGGGGCTGTAATAGAAAACAGGGGAGTCAGGAGTCTCGGCCCTGATTGAGACACTGATGCAACTGTTTGCTTAAATTAAATTCAAGTGTCAGGTGTGCTCACTCGTCTGCCTGCAGGGAGCGATGAGTCAAAGTCAGCAGCAAACACAAAACAGCAGTGAGATACTTCTCAGCTCAGACTACACTAGACCAGTAGTTCTCAACCTTTTTGAGTCGCGACCCCCAATTTAACATGCATGTTGTCCGCGACCCCCGCTCACTGAACACAATCTCACACGCACAGTTCAGATCACCCAAAAAAGAAACAAAATGACCAAAAAAAAGGAAACAAAATGACCAAAAAAGACAGAAAATGACCAGAAAAGACAGAAAATGACCACAAAATTATCAAAAAAAAGACACAAAATGGCCTAAAAAGACACAAAATGACCAGAAAAGACAGAAAATGACCACAAAATTATCAAAAAAAGACACAAAATGGCCTAAAAAGACACAAAATGACAAAAAACAAACACAAAATGACCAAAAAAGACAGAAAATGACCAGAAAAGACTACCACAAAATGATCAAAAAAAGACACAAAATGGCCTAAAAAGACACAAAATGACAGAAGACACAAAATGACGAAAAAAACAAACACAAAATGAACAAAAAAAGACATTAAGTGACCAAAAACAAATTAACACATGAACACTTTAACACAGTGGAGACAGAGCTGACTTCCAAAATGATTTGGCGACCCCCAGAAATCATCTCGCGACCCCAATTGGGGTCCCGACCCCAAGGTTGAGAATTGCTGCACTAGACTACAGTGTTTCCCCTCCTGTTATATCAGAAGTTAATTTTACTTACTATAGAGCGCCAAATCACAACAGAAGTCATTTAAGGTTACCTTTCCTATAGAACAGGTCTATATCTTGTCCTTTTATTAAACAAACTAAATAGCCTTATGTTATTTATTTTATTTGCACGATGGCATGTCATTTCTGTCCACATGGTTACCGTGTACAATTCTCGTCTGCTCTCTGTATTGTTCAAGTCAAAAGTCACTTTATTGTCAGTTCTGCTACACATGTACACATACAGAGAACTGAAATTACTTTTCTCTTTCAGAACCCTAGTTTAAAACAAATATACACATACACAGCTATATACAGAATAAAAATAAAACAAGCTAAAAAAAAATATGCAGACATATAAAAGGCAAAATGTACAGGCTGAATAGTGCAAATGGTTGTAAAGTGCCTTAGTGTCGGAAGTGCAGTTCAGTTATTAGTGTCCTGAGTTTGTGTGTCCAGTAATAGTTTCCCATTAATGACCCAGACTGGCTTTCGTCTAATTTGCCGCGCTAACGTCACATTTCAAGCATTTGGTAGCCAAGCAACCAGGGCCAGGCGGCGGCAATCAGCTGAAATCAACTTCTGTGGAATTTGACACCAATGAGATAGAGAGGAAAACAGCTAAAATGTATCTCTCAAACAGAAAGCATTTTTGGCAAAACCATAATACCTATGATTGATCCGACTTCACTTTGAGCATCCTGAGTTCTTCCTGAATGTCTACATGTGTGTTTTGTGAAGAAAAATGAAGAAATTGCCTTTTTAGAGCGATCAGAAGAAACTGGTACCTCTGCTTTTCCCGCCTTTTTAACATGGCAGTCTATGAGGCTGTTGGTGCGTTTTGGTGGATCATCTGTGCGTCCTACGCCCAAACTATAACTCTGACAGCTTTAGCAGACAAATATGAGTGAGAAGACGTATTTTCCTACGTTTCTATGTATAAATTATTTCTGTAGAGTGGCATCTGCTGCCTCAAGCACAGTTTCCAAATTCATTTTTTGACATTTTTCTCTCCCTCTTCACTCTAGCGATGATGTCATCCACTCTAGCCTCTCCATAGGGTTACATTGGGGGGATTTTTTGTCGTGTTTTTGCCGAATAATTTGAAAACCGTTTGTCGAAACCCTTAGAAAAGTCATAGCACACTTGTCATGGCCGAGCCGGTCGATTTGATACATTTTTTAATGTATGTGCGACCAAAACTCTGGGAGGAGTAGTCGACCGAAAAAAAAACATGAAAGAAACCGAAGAACAAAATCTAGGATTAAGCCCGGTGGAGAGTAGATAGTGTGCTCTTTCAAGCACACTCAATAATTATATGAAGTCCCTTTGTTCCGATACTTGCTTCTGAAAAGAAAAAAAGAATAGTTCATTACCATTATTCTAAAGAGAAGAGAGTCCTCATTCTTTAAGCCCTTCTCTCTCTCTCTCTTAATAAAACAAAACAATTCTTTGTATCTTTGTGGAGCTACTCTTTCAGTTACAGGCTCCAAATTATCTTTTTCTTTACTGCTTGACTTATTTATTCATCCATCCCAGGTCTGTCTCTGTAGTAAAGACATGAGAACACAAGCCGTCAAAAACTCCCAAAACAGGTGGAACTAAGCATCCTAAACACTTTTAGAGCTGCCTCTGTGCCAACTCAAAAAGACACAGTGCAAACAGATTCGAATGAGCTCCTTATCTCACCAAGATAAGGAGTTTCTGGGGGCTAGAAACAACTCATAATGCAGCATTCTGTGGAAGCTGTTGTTACACTTAATCCATTCAGAAATAATATCTGAAGTTGTGGTACGCAATAGTCTAGTCTCCCTCACAAAATCACACTTTATCTTCCCCTATGGAGATTACTGCCTTCTGCTATTTGGAGTGCATGCATTTAGTCTAACCATTCAGCTGAAATAAGTTGCAAAAAATAAGTACACAGTGGATTTTTATATCCCATAAACTCTATTAAAGTTCTGACCTCTGTTAGGTCAAAAATGATCTTAACCCTTTAATGCACAACATATTGAGACCCCTTCTAATGCACAACATGGGTCAAAAAAGACCCACATTCATTTTCCATGTTATTTAATGCTGCTGTGTGTTTCTGTGCTCTATCTTTTGATATCAACTTATTTTACGATTGAATATTCCAAGTAAATATCTTGTTTTTGATAACAACAGATCATTATTTCCAATTTGCTTGTCATACTTTATGAAGAAAAACGTTTTTGTAGTATTACATATCTAACTACTTGGCTAAGTAGCTTGCTAAGCTAACTACATAGCCAAGAAGTTAGCTAAGTAGTTAGCTTAGCACGCTACTTAGCTAAATACTTGGCAAGAAGTTAGCAAAATAGTTAGCTTAGCAAGCTACTTAGCTAAATACTTAGCCAAGAAGTTAGCTAATTATTTAGCTTAGCAAGCTACTTCGCCAAGAAGTTAGCTAAGTTGTTAGCTTAGCAAGCTACTTAGCTAAAAAGTGGATATGGGTCATTTTTTACCCATGTTGTGCATTAGAAGAGTAGTGACACAAAAAGGGATTTTATTAAAAAAAATAATAAAGGAAAACATTAAATTAGGATGTATGATGATCAAAAACAAACTAATTGAGGAAAACCTGGAATACTGAATGATGAAAATAATTTATTGCAAAGATATAGAACATAAAAACTCTGTCGGGTCACTTTAGACCATGTTGTGCATCAAAGGGTTAACAAGCAATCCTTTTATGTCTCTATTCTCCGTCTTCTGTTGGTTGTTTTAAAAGGCGATGAATGAGATGAACACATCAGAATCTCTCCAGTCATTAGTTGTCAAAGTGTGATTTCCCTTCGCTGTTTTCCCACCATTCACACCTTCAGATTCATCAACACAAAGCACTCCAACCTTCACTTGGCAGCAGCAGGAGACCTCCTCTCTCAGGTGGAGATGTTGCTCTCCTTGGAAAAACAACAACATGTAATTGGGTTAAAGCTCCTGGGTTCTTTTTAGCTTCTTTACACATGGCAGGTGAACTGCCCTGTGTTCTTATTCCCTATTCCACATCTCACCAAATTAGTATTTCTTTTTCATGATAATTTACACCTGCAGGCGTTAAAGGATTAGTATGAATAATGTTGTACAGAACAAGTTTTTTCAACAATGCTCAGAGGGCGGACTGCTTTTTGTAGTCAAACTGAGCACAGCAGAGGCTTAAATCTGAGCTCAGGGCCTCTGTTTTTAATGTTCCTTTTAATATGCACGGTGAACTAATATGGAGGAAAGCCCCTAACTCGCCCTCTTTCACTCCTACTTGTGTGTTGGGAAATTTAAGTTAATGAGCAGAGACATTG
Organism: Centropristis striata; assembly: GCF_030273125.1. Lineage (NCBI taxonomy): Eukaryota > Metazoa > Chordata > Actinopteri > Perciformes > Serranidae > Centropristis > Centropristis striata. The sequence goes on from NC_081523.1 coordinate 3,988,789, forward strand.
ATCTGCCGGGGTTTTAAACAAAGCCTTCTCCGAGAAAAATCTCACATTGTGAGCTTCGTTTCATTTGACCCTTTCGGAAGGATGTTGCACTTCGCCACTGAAGGGATTTCACGTTAATCCAGCAAAGTTTGTCTCAACCTTGATGATAGACATGTCAGTGAATACTCTGCATCTTAATGTGTAATTCCTCAAGTTCCTCTTCATATCTTGGCTCAGAGTGAGACTGGATTTGCTTGAAATTGACAACATTTTCTTGCATGTTTTTCTTTTGCAGGACTTTGTCTAACTGGGTCTATGAACTTGACAAGTGGGCACCATCTGTTGTCAAAATTGCTTACAAGGTATACATCTTTTTAATGCAATTTTCCCCCCTTTTTTCCCCCTGTTTGCTCTTGACTGGTTTACATCAGAAAGTTGTCTTTTCCTTTGTGTCTCCCCCATGAAAGGGCACCCCTGTTTTGCGCCGTGGGCTTGTGCCTCAACTCCGCAGCGGGAAGTTCAACGTCCTGCTGACCACCTATGAATACATCATCAAGGACAAGCACATACTGGCTAAGGTGAGAGAGATGGGAGCTTTGTCCTCTCTTTATAATGCACTTTCCCATTTGCACTTTATTGCCAGTTTGTAAACTTTATACACACACATACACACAGCGCACCTGGCGCTTTTTTACAGATACATACTCTTTCCTTTCTCATAAGAGTTTCCTCTACAACTTTACTGAACAATAGTAAATTATTAATGCCTGAGATTTCTTGTAGAACTTTGTGATTTAAAAAAAAAAGTTAAAGTAAAAAAGTACTGCCAAATTCAAGCAGGTAGTAATAGAACATTCTCAGTAAAAGCAGGTCTTGAAAGTTGAGTTAAAGCGGTGCAACTCAAAAAAATTAGAATATCATGAAAAAGTCCAATATTTTTTAAAGTAAATTATTAATGCCTGAGTTTTCTTGTAGAACTTTGTGAAATAATTTGAAAGTTCAAGTAAGAAAGTACTGCAGAATTCAAGCAGGTGGTAATAGAACATTCTCGGTAAAAGCAGATATAAAAAGTTGAGTTATAGAGGTGCAACTCAAAAAATTAGAATATCATGAAAAAGTCCTATATTTTTTGTCAATTATTTCCGAAAATGAAACTCGCACATTATATAGATTCATTACACATAGAGTGAAATATTTCAAGCCTGTTTTTCTTGTGATTTTGATGATTCTGGCTTAGAGATAATGAAAACGATATTTAACTTTTTCATGATATTCTAATTTTTTAGATGTACCTGGAGAAGTGTATGAGAAAATGACCATACTTCTCTCTTGATCTATTACTTCAGTAATATTCTAATATACTTCATGATATTCTAATTTTTTGAGATATACCTGTAGAAGTCTATGAGAAAATGACCATACTTCTCTCATGATTTATTACTTCAGTAATATTCTTATATACTTCATGATATTCTAATTTTTTGAGATATACCTGTAGAAGTCTATGAGAAAATGACCATACTTCTCTCATGATTTATTACTTCAGTAATATTCTAATATACTTCATGGTATTCTAATTTTTTTTAGATGTACCTGTAGAAGTCTATGAGAAAATGACCATACTTCTTTCTTGATTTATTACTTCAGACACATAAAAATGACACAATAAATTACAAAAAACACACAAAAATTACAAAAAACACACATAAAAACACAAAAACGCACAAAGAATTGCAAAAAACACACAAAAAATTACAAAAAGACACACACGAATATTACATAAAATACATAAAAACACACAAAAAACATTAAACATAAAAGATTGCATTAAAAATGCGTTGAAATGCTGAATGCGCACTGCAAAATAAAATAAAGATCTCTACAAAAACGTCAGTAAAATCATGTTAGACTTGGTCGAGGTAGTTTTAACCTTTGCTGAAAAAGAGTTGATGCGATAATGGGACATGGAAACTTCTAGAAAAGCCAAAACTTTAGAGGGAAGCTGACAGCAGCAGGGCTCTCCGGCGCTTTCCTGGACTCCAGAGGGTTAAACTCTGCCTTTTCATAGTGAGTTAATTTGGATCTGAAACTGCAGGAGAAGCTTCATTATTGATCATTATCTGAGTTTTTGCTTCAGTAAACAAAGGCTCTGTGGATTGGTGGGTGTCCACTGGGAACATACAGCAGCATAATGATGTCACAATCAGCTGCAAGTCAATTAGTACTTTTAGGAGGATCATTAGACAAGTTGACACCAGAGCTGAACTTCCAAACACGTGAGCTCTGTTCTTAGTTCCAGTTTAAAATATGGCAGCAGCAGCAGCACTCTGTGTGAGCTGCCATTGATTTTATCGACTTTTCCTTGGAGACCTGAGAACAGTGCACCGCGGTGGTCGATCATGATTGAAATAAATGAGCGCAGCAGCTTAAGAGTATCTTGAGGAAAAGAAAAAGTCTGATTTTGGTGATGATAACTGTGTACCTCGTATGTGACTGGAGAGGTAGATCAGAATCAGTCGTACACAAGGATGCAATGCACTGAAACTATAGATTAAGTTTTATTGTCATTAATCTAAAGATCATTATATCAGTATCACAGTTCATTTGTGATTTTCATAAACATCAACTGCACCCATTTTATTCATGCAAATGTTCTGCAACACTGTCAAATCAATTTATAGTGGAGCTATTGGCCTTAGGTTGGCCTTAATTATATTACTTTGTATATGTCTTTATGTTTCAAGGCTTTAAGGTTTATTGACTGTGATTTAATGCACCGTCGTGATGAAAAGAGATCACTTTAAAGCACTTTAAGGAGTTTTAACTCTCTGATAAACTCACATGCACATTTCTCAGTTTGTCAGAGATTTTTATTTAGTGCACAGAACTTTAAGTCCATGGCAGCGGTTGTTAAGCACACTAAATATCACTATAATATTGGAGATTTTTGTTGTTTTTATTTCATTTTCAGCAGTGTAGCTTTTCATTACAACTAAGTTTTCTAACTTCTGTCCAAGCCGTAGTAAGTGTTATAAACATTTGATGGTCAGTGGCTGATGTTATTCAGAGTGAGCACAACTTTTGCTGTTTTATTTAATAAGGTGTACGTGTTAATTATTTCACATCACTTGGAAATCAATTATTTCAAGCATATGAAATGAGAGAGGGATTAAGGAATTTCTCATTTGTATGCAGTGGTGTTGTGTAGCCTGAGGGCAGCCAGAGTTGGAAGTTTCTTCTTCACAGCCACTTCTGATTCTTTATGATCAAGAATATTTCAGATGGAAATGCAGACACGTGGACAAGAAGTTTCCAATAATTCTTCTTCCACGTGCAGATTCGTTGGAAGTACATGATCGTGGACGAGGGTCACCGCATGAAGAACCACCACTGTAAGCTGACCCAGGTGTTGAACACCCACTACGTGGCTCCTCGTCGCCTCCTGCTCACCGGCACACCGCTGCAGAACAAGCTGCCTGAGCTGTGGGCGCTGCTCAACTTCCTGCTGCCCACCATCTTCAAGAGCTGCAGCACCTTCGAGCAGTGGTTCAACGCCCCGTTCGCCATGACGGGAGAGAGGGTACGTAGAGGAGAAACAGCCTGGATTCTAAAATCTGCCTTTTGTTTTAGAGAAATATTAACGTTTCTAGGTCGACATCAGTCAGAAGCCGTGTTTCCTTTAGGGGGAAGAGTGGCTGCCGGGAAAGTCTCAGGCCACGCCCTCTCTAATGTCCGTTCACTCTGCGTGTCTCTATTACAAAAAAAAAGCTGATCATAAACAAACCAGCATGGCTAATTATGCACAGCGCCTCCGCTGATGAGTGTCCGGTGCTTGTTGTAAACAAACAGAGATCGCTAAGTGAACACCTCCTGCAGCAGCAGCACATACACACTGTACTGCTACAGAGCTAACTGTTAACCTGTTAGCACATACACACTGTACTGCTACAGAGCTAACTGTTAGCCTGTTAGCACATACACACTGTACTGCTACAGAGCTAATTGTTAGCCTGTTAGCACATACACACTGTACTGCTACAGAGCTAACTGTTAGCCTGTTATCACATACACATTGTACTGCTACAGAGCTAACTGTTAGCCTGTTAGCACATACACACTGTACTGCTACAGAGCTAACTGTTAGCCTGTTAGCACATACACACTGTACTGCTACAGAGCTAACTGTTAGCCTGTTAGCACATACACACTGTACTGCTACAAGGCTAACTGTTAGCCTATTAGCACATATACACTGTACTGCTACAGAGCTAACTGTTAGCCTGTGAGCACATACACACTGTACTGCTACAGAGCTAACTGTTAGCCTGTTAACACATACACACTGTACTGCTACAGAGCTAACTGTTAGCCTGTTAGCACATACACACTGTACTGCTACAGAGCTAACTGTTAGCATATACACACTGTACTGCTACAGAGCTGACTGTTAGCCTGTTAGCACACACACACTGTACTGCTACAGAGCTAACTGTTAGCCTGTTAGCACATACACACTGTACTGCTACAGAGCTAACTGTTAGCCTGTTAGCACATACACACTGTACTGCTACAAGGCTAACTGTTAGCCTGTTAGCACATATACACTGTACTGCTACAGAGCTAACTGTTAGCCTGTGAGCACATACACACTGTACTGCTACAGAGCTAACTGTTAGCCTGTTAACACATACACACTGTACTGCTACAGAGCTATCTGTTAGCCTGTTAGCAATTTGCAGACTGGACGCTAAGGGGTTAACATCCCCTCCGGCTCTGCAGCTGGGAGAGACTGCTGCAGGAGGACTGTGCCGCTCCCCCTGCCCCCGCGGCTCGTTAAGAAGAGTAAGAACGAGCTCCAAAAGTCTCCCAATAACACCAGAAAAAGTTGCTAGATTTGTCGCTAGTCGCTTTTTTTGAAAAATAGTAGCTAGGGGGGTCTGAAAAGTTGCTAAATATAGCGAGTGAAATGTCGCGTGAATGTCGAGTACTACGTGACATCCTGCTTAGCGTTCTATCCAATCAGCAACCAGGCTTTTTTCAGGGGAGAAAAACGGCCCTGCTCTTCCACAGGGACAAAAAAAGTCCAGACAAAAGACCTCTCAGGACGGCTCGTATTCAAATTAGAGGCGTTTCAGCGAGTGAGACCCTCATTCCGGGTATTAGACTGTAATGGAAACCACTTTTGGGAATGCTCTTAACCTCTTGGCTTTCCGCCGGTTGCTGATTTTTGTCTGTAGCAGACTCCATTTTAATTAATTTTTTATGTTTTGTAAGTGTTTCATTTATCTGGAGTGCCGGAATCACAGAAAGAACAAAACATCCAAGGATAATCAGTTTTCCAATGATTCAACCAAGACTTTATCTCCTGCGGTTGTTTCATTTGATTAATTACCACAGAAGACCAAATCTATTGTGTGTTTCACAAGACAAATGTGGGCGTTTTATCCCAAAAGCAGTTTGCAGCTTCTAAAAATGATCTTCTATCCCCCCTTGGAATACCCAGAAAGATAATCGGCCCAGAAAAAAACCCTTTAAACCCAAGAACAAACAGTGTGAATGTGTAATCATCTGAATGTTTCTGAGATGAGTTGTAGATTTCTGTTGCTAAGCACAGTACAGTGTTCATTGTATGAAAGCTAATAAAAGGTCTCTACAGATTGGTCACAGTAATAATTTAGCATTAGTCATTTTCTGCTGAAAAAGAAACAGGGGGGTGTAACGTATAAAGTTCAGTAAAAGTTTGAGGTTTTGCTAAATGTATTTAAAGGCTTAAATTTGTTTTCTTTTATGCACACGATTAACAGTCAGGAAACATTCTGAATGAGGACGAATGTAATTGGAATTTTACAGAGAAGGTCGGCTACAAAACTAGCATCTTTATTCAAAGGTGCTTCAGGGTTTAAACACGAATGAATTCACAGAAGGTCAAAGGTCAAGTGGTGCACCTTCAAGCATCCTTTCACAGAATGCAGAAACCTCTAAATCCAATTTGCTGTTATAAAAGAACTGCTTTGAGTGTTTTCAACCCTCCATAACCTCTTGAACTGAGTTTGCAAAGTTCTGGAGAATCATAAATCTGTGAGCTCACAAGCAGCGATCAGCTGTTATCTTCTGCTCCCTCGGAGGTCAGAGATGTTGACATCTCTCTGGTTTGTTCAGGTCGACCTGAACGAGGAGGAGACCATCCTGATTATCCGCCGTCTGCATAAAGTGCTGCGTCCGTTCCTGCTGCGCAGACTGAAGAAGGAGGTGGAGTCTCAGCTGCCTGAGAAGGTGAGAGCTTTGATTTCATGGAGCATCGTTATGTTTTACAGGAACCTGAAGAACCTGAAGAACCTCCCCGACACGGTCTAAACTCCTTTAGTTAGATTAGTTTTTATGTCAATGCCTCTCCTCTCTCCTCTCTCTTCCTCCTCCTCCTCCTCCTCCTCCTCCCTTTCATTTCCCCTTCTCCTCCTCCTCTTCTCCCTTTCATTTCCTCTCCTCCTCCTCCTCCTCCTCCTCCTCCTCTTCTCCCTTTCATTTCCTCTCCTCCTCCTCCTCCTCTTCTCCCTTTCATTTCCTCTCCTCCTCCTCCTCCTCTTCTCCCTTTCATTCCTCCTCCTCCTCTTCTCCCTTTCATTTCCTCTCCTCCTCCTCCTCTTCTCCCTTTCATTTCCTCTCCTCCTCCTTCTCTTTTCCCTTTCATTTCTTCTCCTCCTCCTCCTCCTCTCCCTTTCATTTCTCCTCCTCCTCCTCTTCCTCCTCCTCTTCTCCCTTTCATTTCCTCTCCTCCTCCTCCTCTTCTCCCTTTCATTCCTCCTCCTCCTCCTCCTCTTCTTCTCCCTTTCATTTCCTCTCCTCCTCCTCCTCCTCCTCCTCTTCTCCCTTTCATTTCTCCTCCTCCTCTTCCTCCTCCTCTTCTCCCTTTCATTCCTCCTCCTCCTCCTCTCCCTTTCATTTCTCCTCCTCCTCCTCTTCTCCTTTCATTTCCTCTCCTCCTCCTCCTCCTCTTCTCCCTTTCATTTCCTCTCCTCCTCCTCCTCCTCCTCTTCTCCCTTTCATTTCTTCTCCTCCTCCTCCTCCTCCTCTTCTCCCTTTCATTTCTTCTCCTCCTCTTCTCCCTTTCATTTCCCCTCCTCCTCCTCCTCTTCTCCCTTTCATTTCCTCTCCTCCTCCTCCTCCTCTTCTCCCTTTCATTTCTCCTCCTCCTCTTCTCCCTTCATTTCTCCTCCTCCTCCTCCTCCTCTTCTCCCTTTCATTTCTTCTGCTCCTCCTCTTCCTCCTCCTCTTCTCCATTTCATTTCTCCTCCTCCTCCTCTTCTCCCTTTCATTTCTCCTCCTCCTCCTCCTCCTCCTCCTCCTCCTCTTCTCCCTTTCATTTCTCCTCCTCCTCTTCTCCCTTCATTTCTCCTCCTCCTCCTCCTCTTCTCCCTTTCATTTCTCCTCCTCCTCCTCTTCTCCCTTTCATTTCTCCTCCTCCTCCTCTTCTCCCTTTGATTATTTCTCCTCCTCCTCCTCCTCTTCTCCCTTTCATTATTCCTCCTCCTCCTCCTCTTCTCTCTTTCATTTCCTCTCCTCCTCCTCCTCCTCCTCCTCCTCCTCCTCTTCTCCCTTTCATTTCCTCTCCTCCTCCTCCTCTTCTTCCTTTCATTTCCTCCTCCTCCTCTCCCTTTCCTTCTCCTCTACCTCCTCCTCTTCTCCCTTTCATTTCCCCTTCTCCTCCTTCTCCACCTCCTGTTTGACTTGCAAGTTCTCCTCCTCTCCCTTTCCTCCTCCTCCTCCTCCTCCTCCTCTTCTCCCTTTCATTTCCTCCTCCTCCTCTCCCTTTCCTCCTCCTCCTCCTCCTCCTCCTCCTCCTCCTCCTCCTCCTCTTCTCCCTTTCATTTCTCCTCCTCCTCCTCCTCCTCCTCTTATCCCTTTCATTTCCTCTCCTCCTCGTCCTCCTCCTCTTCTCCCTTTCATTTCCCCTTCTCCTCCTTCTCCACCTCCTGTTTGACTTGCAAGTTCTCCTCCTCTCCCTTTCCTCCTCCTCCTCCTCTTCTCCCTTTCATTTCCTCCTCCTCCTCTCCCTTTCCTTCTCCTCTACCTCCTCCTCCTCCTCCTCTTCTCCTTTTTTCTCCTTCCCTCTGTCTTTTGCTGCTCTCCTCTCCTCTCCTCTCCTCTCCTCTCCTCTCCTCTCCTCTTTTTCCTCTCATATTTACTCCTTTCAATTATTTTTTCTTCTGTGCTTTTCATTGCCTCTCTTCTCTTTTGTCCTCCTCTTTCTTTATCGTATCTCCTTCTTTTCTTGTCTTCTTTTTTCTCCTCTCTTATTATTCCTCTTCCCTTCTTGTCTTTGCTCCTCCTCCTGTTTATCTAAACACTTTTAATTAAATTAGTTTTATGTAAATGTGAAGAAGCCATGCCGTTACTGAAAATCTTGTGCTTCATAACTTCTGCAGAGTGTTTTCAGAACTGCAGACGTCTTATTTTATACTTTTTTTTAAAGCTTTTATAGTCTTATTTCGGTGCTTCACACTCTTTAAATAAAACCTGCAGCAGCACAATCTTTGACATCCATGAAAGTGACATTGCTGCAGTAATTATTAGAGGATGTAGTCTTGTAACTGCCCGAGCGAGAGACTTCCCTTCTGTAAGTATTAATTAAGAACACTGATGAGGCTCCTGTGTCACTGCTGTGCACAAGCTTGAAATAATGTGCATCCCTCCCTCGTAAGGATCAAGTATTCTCCATGGCCTGTGTTTAAATTAATTTAACAGGGCCACACACAAAAGCCTTGTTATCAACTTAAATTTGGACTCCAGCAGCAGGCGTATTTGGAGGAAATGAACTGAAACTAGAGTATTTATGTGTATCATAGACGCTGTGACCTGCAGAGTCCTGTTTTTTATGCTTAAGAAGTTTTTCTTTTCCAAAAAGCATTGTAACAGACAATATGGATGCTTGAAATCCTTGAAAATGCTTTAATTTAAATGTTGTATTTTCAAGGTTTAAAAAGTGCTTCAAGGATTTTGGATTAAGTGCTTGTAAATGCTTGAAATTCTTTCTGTATTTCTTTTCCAATCTGACTATATCTCAAACTCTAATTACCTGGGGGCTGCTGGAGGCAGTATCAAAATGACCAAAATAAGACACAAAATTACTTAAAAAAAGACACAAAATTACCAGAAAAAGACACAAAATTACTAAAAAAGACACAGAATTACAAAAAAAGACACAAAATTATTTAAAAGGACACAAAATTACAAAAAAAACTAAATTACTTAAAAAAGAAACAAAATGACCAAAAAATACACAAAATTACTCAAAAAGACACAAATTACCAAAAAAGACATAAAATTACAAAAAAGATACAAAATTACCAAAAAAAGATACAAAATTATTGAAAAAAAGACAGAATTATTTATAAAAGACACATTTCTTTTCAAAAAGACACAAATTACCAAAAGAAGACACAAAATTACAAAAAAAAGGACACAAAATTACCAAAAAAAGATACAAAATTACTTAAAAAAGACACAGAATTATTTAAAAAAGACACAAAACTACAAAAAAAGACACAAAATTACCAAAAAAAGTAATTAAAGGGACCTTCCACACACAACATGGTAAAGTGGCATTCATATAAAACTCACATTAAACTTTCATATCAAGGTGGGGGCCACAAAATATCGTCACGAGGGCCGCAATTGGCCTGCGTTTGAGACCCATGCTATAGATAATCACATGTTCAATGTAAAAAATAATGAGTAGCCTATCTGAAATGAAGACCGTTCCTCCTAAAAGTGTTAAACCATCTCTGTTGGTATGGTTCAGTGAAATATCCCACTTTTAATTTACAACAGGTGTAAAATACTGGAAAAGCTTGAAAATTGATCTTGAAAGTTCTTGAAAAATGCTTAGAATAATGAGTGAATTGTTCCATGTTTTATTTAACATTTGAAGCCTTTTATAATGACGTTTTATAAACAGAGACTGAGTTATAATTAGAAAAATAAAATAAACTATCACACACTCTTGTCTGGTGTATGACATCTCAGGTCTAACATGAGCTCAAGAGTAATATTTTCTCTTACAGAGCTAAAAGAAAGAAAAGATTTGTCCGGGAGGAAACTTTTCAGTCACGTAACAAAAAACATCAGAGTCCATCATAAAAGTGCAGAAGTATAGGCTTCAAACGTAAATGAAACATTGAGTTCTTGCTACCCAAAGCTTCTCAGAAGGCCCTGAGGTTTCTACAAAAGAAAACAAATCACTCTTTCTTCTCAGATCATTTCTCAGAGCTCCTTCTCTTACAATGTTTTTGGGAAAAGAAAAGCTTCTTAAGCATGAAAGACCCTGGATGGTCACAGTGCTCCAATCCAGTGGTTCTCAACCTGTTTTCAGTGATTTACCCCCTGTGAAATATTTTTTCAGCCAAGTACCCCCTAAAAAAAAAGCATTTTTTGAAAAAAAAAAAAAAAAGACTTAAAAACAGAGCGCTATATCATCAGTGTCTGATTTATTAAACTTTGGAACTGATAAATGCGTACAAAATTCAAACATTTTGAAAAAAAACAATTTCAAACATTTTAAATGTTAATAATCCATGACAAAATTTATTGCAAATATTTCTCATCACTAAAATGTAGTGATTCAAACTAATGTATTTAAAACAGTGAGCATATAACTATTTAAAACTATAAAATTATCAATTTAAAACTCCATAAATGTGCAAAAAAACTGCTCATTTGTAGTGGTCTCTCTTTAACTATTTATGAAAAAAAAGAAATTATTAATTAATTAATAAAGAAATTATTAACTTAATTATAAATAAAGATTGTTCACATAAAAATAATTACCAACATAAAATGTCCTCTTTTGGGATCATAGTAAAGATCTGTTCTCAGAAAGAAATCATTAATTTAATTTTAAATAAAAGCAGAAATTGCGAAAATATTTTTAAAAATATTTTTAAAAATAATTTATTATTAATAATAATAATAATAATAATAATAATTCAATAATATTTTAAGAATTTTAAATAATTTTATGAATTTATACTTATATTAATATATTTATTAAATCATTATTTTTAAAGGATTTTTGCATGGATATATACATTTTTAAATGTATATTTCATGACAGTTAGACGATTATGTGAATTTAAAACGTCTTGATGCCTGTGAACCTTCGACCCTGCTTTCATATTTATGTATTATTTTATATTCCTGTCTTTTTAGCTATTATGTCTTTATTCATATGTGTTATTCAGCTACTTACTGCTTGAGGGAGCATCACATCTAACTACTGCTTCACTGAAATAGTTTGAAATAACTTGAACTTGAGCCCAGAGAGGCAGATCAACCAATCACACTTTACTTTCTAAAACAGCATGAATTATAAAGAACAGAGAGCTGAAAGCTGGAAACTGTTTACTGCACGTTAGAAGTGGTTTTCATACCTCTGCCAGTATAAAACATCTCTTAGTATCTCTCACACGCTTTATAATGTATTTTAATAATGTATGCATTTTTAATATATAGCGCAGCTGGTCGACGGTTGCATACGTAAAGATGCTTTAAAGAGAATTCAGCAGCAGAAAACACTCTGAACTGTGAAGATCAATCGATTTCTACCACAGAACCATAAAGACGCTTTTAAATAACTTCAACGTGTTTATGGGAGAAATTACTTTCATACTGTAAAGATTTTTATTATGTATGAATATTATGGGAGCTTTGTTGTGTACGAGCTCCTCGCTTCTCCTCTCCTCTCCTCCTCTTCTGCCCCTTTGCACACTTCTCCACCTCCTGTTTGACTTATAATTCATCCTCTCCTCTCCTCTCCTCTCCACGTCCTTGTCTCCTCCCCCTCTTCACTTTTATCATCCGCTTTCCTCTCCTCTATGCTCCTTTCTTGCTCCTTTCTTCATCTCTTTCCTCTCCTTTTTCCTCCTCTAATATTTCCTTTGCTCCTCTCATCTCCTCTCCTTGTCTCCTCTTCCTCCTGCTCCTCTCCTCATCTCCTCTCCTCTTCTCCAACACCTCCTCTCCTCTCCTCTCCTCTCCTCTCCTCTCCTCTCCTCTCCTCTCCTCTCCTCTCCTCTCCTCTCCTCTCCTCTCCTCTTATCTTTCCTCTCCTCTATGCTCCTCTCTTGCTCCTTTCTTCATCTCTTTCCTCTCCTTGTCTCCTATCCTCTCCTCTCCTCTCCTCTTGTCCTCCTCTGCCCCTTTCCACACTTCTCCACCTCCTGTTTGACTAGCAAGTCCCCCTCCTCCTCCTCCTCTTATTTCTCCTCCCTTCTTATCTTTGCTCCTCCTCTTTTGTCATCCTCTTTCCTCTCCTCTATGCTCCTTTTTTCTCCTACTCCTTTCTTGCTACTTTTCTTCATCTCTTTCCTCTCCTTTTTGCTCCTCTCATCTCCTCTCCTTGTCTCCTCCGCCTCCTCCTCTCCTCTACCTCCTCCTCCTCCTCCTGCTCCTTTCCTCATCTCCTCTCCTCCACCTCCTCTCCTCTCCTCCACGTCCTTGTCTCCTCCTCATCTCCTCTTTGTCATCCTCGTTCCTCTCCTCTACGTTCCTTTCTTCATCTCTTTCCTCCCCTTTCCCTCCTCAAATCTTTCCTTTGCTCCTCTCCTCTCCTTGTCTCCTGCACCTCCTCCTCTCCTCTCCTCTCCTCTCCTCGTCTCCTCCACCTGTTTCTCTAATGCCTTGTCCCTGTTGTTGTTGTTGTTGTCTCCAGGTGGAGTACGTGGTGAAATGTGACATGTCGGCCATCCAGAAGGTTTTGTATCGCCACATGCAGCGAGGAATCCTCCTCACCGACGGCTCCGAGAAAGACAAGAAGGTAAACGAGCTGAGAGCCGCCAGGTTTCACTGTCCAGCTCAGTCATATTTAATATTTACAGCTTCCTGCTGTTTCACATCACAAGGTCACTGGATTTTGTTGCATAATTGGTGTTGTTGCTGCTTTGTGCTTCTGTTTAAGATTATTCAACTTCTGAAGCTGCACCTTCACTTTCACCTTTAGTTTTCAGTGCAGGGTTTGTTGTTTTCTAAACTACCTGGGCTCGCAGGCTGCACAGTTTGGGAAAAAAACAGGATTACATGACTCAAAATCTGTTTTGTTCGGGGGTAATATTTAGAGAGAAAAAGTTGCAAATTTACTAGATTAAAGTGGCAAATTGACAAGAAAAAAAAGTTGCAGATTTAAGAGATTTAGAGTGGCAAATCTGTGTGAAAAAAGTTGCAGATTTCCGAGAAAAAAGTGAAAAAAAAAAAATTGCCACTTTAATCTTTCAAATTTTTGACCATTTACTTGAGATTTTTTGGTCACAAATTTGAGATTTTTTTTTCTCATAAATTTGTAACTTTTTTTTACCATTAATTTGAGATTCTTTGGTCACAAATTTGTAACTTTTTTTACCATTAATTTGAGATTCTTTGGTCACAAATTTGTAACTTTTTTACCAATAATTTGAGATTCTTTGGTCACAAATTTGCGATTTTTTTCTCATAAATTTGTAACTTTTTTTACCATTAATTTGAGATTCTTTGGTCACAAATTTGTAACTTTTTTTTACCATTAATTTGAGATTCTTTGGTCACAAATTTGCGATTTTTTTCTCATAAATTTGTAACTTTTTTTTACCATTAATTTGAGATTCTTTGGTCACAAATTTGTAACTTTTTTACCATTAATTTGAGAGTTTTGGTCACAAATTTGAGATTTTTTTCTCACAAATTTGTAACTTTTTTTTACCATTAATTTGAGATTTTTTTTTCTCACAAATTTGTAACTTTTTTTACCATTAATTTTAAATTTTTGGTCACAAATTTGAAATTTTTTTTCTCATAAATTTGTAACTTTTTTTTTTACCATTAATTTGAGATTTTTTGGTCACAAATTTGAGATTTTTTTTCTCATAAATTTGTAACTTTTTTACCATTAATTTGAGATTCTTTGGTCACAAATTTGAGATTTTTTTTCTCATAAATTTGTTACTTTTTTACCATTAATTTGAGATTCTTTGGTCACAAATTTGAGATTTTTTTTCTCATAAATTTGTTACTTTTTTACCATTAATTTGAGATTCTTTGGTCACAAATTTGAGATTTTTTTCTCACAAATTTGTAACTTTTTTTTTACCATTAATTTGAGATTTTTTTTCTCACAAATTTGTAACTTTTTTTTACCATTAATTTGAGATTTTTGGTCACAAATTTGAGATTTTTTTTCTCATAAATTTGTAACTTTTTTTTTACCATTAATTTGAGATTTTTGGTCACAAATTTGAGATTTTTTTTCTCATAAATTTGTAACTTTTTTTTACCATTAATTTGATATTTTTGGTCACAAATTTGAGATTTTTTTTTCTCACAAATTTGTTACTTTTTTTTACCATTAATTTGAGATTTTTTTTCTCACAAATTTGTAACTTTTTTTTACCATTAATTTGAGATTTTTGGTCACAAATTTGAAATTTTTTTTTCTCACAAATTTGTAACTTTTTTACTGTTAATTTGAGATTTTTTTTTTCTCATAAATTTGTAACTTTTTTTTACCATTAAATTTAGTTTTTTTTTTTCTCATAAATTTGTAACTTAAAAAAAATATTACCCCCCTCCCCCGGGTCCGTATGGTTTTTTTTACACATTCTGACAGTATGTAATATCCTCCAATAATCTCTAGGGTTGAAATTTGGAATTTGCAAGTATTTCAATGAGTGCCCTATTAAGGGTTAATGTCTTTTCCCCACGTTTTAATTTTCCCAGGGCAAAGGAGGGGCAAAGACCCTGATGAACACCATCATGCAGCTGAAGAAGATCTGCAACCACCCGTACATGTTCCAGCACATTGAGGTGAGAGCTGACAACACCGACATCACTGACACTGGCTGTTAAAAACACGTGTGAATACTGGAAGTGGATAATATAACACGAGTCTCCACTTGTGCATGTCTGTCATTCATTCACTGTGATTATCAGCCAAGTGCAGCTTCATTACCTTCAGTGAAATAGGTTTAATTTTCAGTGTTATTTGTCATTTAATTAAAGTAAAACTTTTTGCCCATACAGTTCCCTCTGGAATAGTTTCTCTCTCTTTATGGTAATGTTATAACTTTTAAACAAGCCCTGCTAGTTAATGTACATATTTAATTTAATTTAGAAAACCCCAAAGTTCCTGCCTTTTAATTTTAAACGCAGCTCGGAGACTCGTCTGGAAGTCTATTCTCAGGATGGCCAAGTTTAAACATATGTGGGTGTTAGTTTGATGGTTTCTGCTTGTTTCAACCACTTAATGTTTTCTCCTGTAGGAATCTTTTGCAGAGCACTTGGGCTTTCCAAACGGCGTCATCAGTGGGTAAGTCAGTCAACATAACATATAAATAAAGTTACCTCCCACATTTAGCACTGAAAAGCACCATATAACATTTCAAAAGAAAGTTATATAGTATAAAACAAAGTACATCATTTAGTGTTTATTATTACAATTATAACGATTATATTATTATAACAGTTCTACTTTGTCCTATGAAGACACATTTAAGATAAGATAAGATAAAACTTTATTAATCCCGAAGGAAATTCTGGTTCCAAATTGCTCCAAAGTTACAAAATCAATTACAAAAATAACCACAATATAGGATAATATAAGAAAAACTATGAAAAAGCAGATAACAATTACAATATATAATATAAATATATATATATATATATATATATATATATATATATTTTTTTTTTTAAGTGTTAAAGGAGTAAAGTGCAGATCAAGGTTATAATAGTTTTGGGTTTTTCATTAGTTTTAGTTTGAATTTCGTTGTGATTTTTTTGTCTTCAAATTCAGTTAGTTTTAAGGAGTTTTTAGAGTGAGTTTGCTAGTTTTAATTATTTTTTATTTTTTTGTGTAAATGCTTAGTTTTAGTTTAGTTTTTATTAGTTTTAGTTTTTTTTGTAATGGGGTATTTATTGGGTGTCAGATTCAAAAAAGTCACAATAAGTGTTTAAACCTTTATTTCCTTTGTCTGATCCATCTCAGTCCCAATAAGTTTATTAAGTCATAAAACCAGACAGATGAAATAGATTTCATATCAACCAAAAAGGTTTACGTACGAAAAAAAGTTCACAAAGATGAAAACGAAGGACATTTTCACTATAATTTTAGTTAGTTTAAGTTAGTTTTGTAACCACAAAATACAATTTCAGTTAGTTATCTTTTTTATTTTTATTTCATCTCTAGTTTTTGTTATTTCGTTAGTTTTCGTTAACTATAATAACCTTGGTGCAGATGACATGGCAGAATGTAATTTACAGATATATTGCACATGAAAATGACCATAACATAGTCTGGGTGTTGAAAAATGGTTTTGCAAATGATGTAAATATTATTCAGTCCGATATATTAGTTTTCCTCCCTGCAGAAATAATGGGAGGAGTTATACAGTTTGATTGCCACAGGTAGAAAGTTTATATTATTGCAACTTTATTTTACGAAATTATCTGTTTAACAACCAGCCTTCACATAAAGAATTAAATTCAACTTTATTTATACAGCGCATTTCATGCACAAGGCAGACTCAATGTGCTTCACAATGTATATACAGTACAAGCCAAAAGTTTGGACACACCTTCTCATTCAATGCGTTTCCTTTATTTTCATCACTATTTACATTGTAGATTCATCAAAACTATGAATGAACACATATGGAATTATGTGGTTAACAAAGTGTGAAATAACTGAAGACATGTCTTGTATTTTAGATTCCTCAAAGTAACCACCCTTTGCTTACTAGAATATAAGACATGTTCTCAGTTATTTCACACTTTTTTGTTAAGTACATAATTCCACATGTGTTCATTAATAGTTTTGATGAATTTACAATGTAAATAGTCATGAAAATAAAGGAAACGCATTGAATGAGAAGGTGTGTCCAAACTTTTGGCCTGTACTGTATATAATTACAGTTAAAAAACAAAACAAAACGCAGAAAAACAAACAAACAATTACAAAAAAAATCAATTACAAATTAATTGAAGAGTGCAGGTAGACAAGCTATGCCATATTCACCACATATACACATATACACATAAACACCACATATACAAGAAGAAGTTATAGTTCTGTTTAAATGCATTAATGAACAGAAATCTGCTTCCAACTTGATAAAACAGTTTTTACTGCTCATAAATGCTGAACAGGAGGGGTCAGATCGATGGTGGGGTAAATGCTGCCTTTGTGTTACCTTTATGGTTGTGGCATAAAGAAAAGACAGCAATCTGTAACAGCAGAAGTTATTATCGTCAATACTATTGTCTTTATTGTTGTGAACATCCTGTCACGACGTTCATAGAAAACCAGCCTTTCTCTCACATCTATTCATGCGTTTTTCTCTTTTCTGAACAGAATGCACACAGTCACCAAGGAATGGATTGACATTTAGTTTCTGCATTGTGTGCATAGTCCTTGTCAAAGTCTTTTTATTCAGTCTCCCTTTGGCTTTCTGTAAAAGCTCAATAAAGTCGTACCGTAATTACTGTAGTGTGTGCTCACATAAAAACCCACACACCCTCAGCACAACTCACACAAGCTCTCTTTTTAGTCAAAATTGAGTTATAACTAAAAATGAACTCCTTGATGTCTGTTTTGTCTTGTGACAAAGTTTTGGATTTCAATTTTGCTTTATTTCAGAGAAATAATTATATCAAAAAACACAGACTCCAACTCAAATCCAAGCAGTAATTGCACTTACCACGATCTGTTTTGGATATATATACTAATTTAAACATGAGTAAATAATATAAATTATAAGTTTATTTGAAAGGTAAATTATTATCTAGATAGTGATGAAGTAAAAAAGTGAGATAAAACTATATTAAGACTAAAATATAACATTTCTTTATGATATTAAGTCTAAAATACGCACATCTTTGAAAAGAGTTGTTAAACACTTTAAATACACTGATAACAAAATCAATCATTTTTTCTGCATTACTATTAGAACCTTTTACGGGAATGCAGTAGCTACGTTTTTGGGGTTAAAGGTCATAAAATCATCATGCTTTTTGAGGATTAAAATTACATCATCAATGCAGAAATAAGTCTGTTAAAACGCGTTAAAAACTTTAAAGCATTTTTTCTCAGTTTTACCTTTTGCGTAGTTACTGCCGTTAGACTTTGAAGGGCTGCATTGTGTGTTGATTTGTAAAGAACAGCCCTCTTTTGTTCTTGATAAAATACTTTTTTAACAATTTAGAACCAGTGGTGGAAGAAGTATTCAGATCTTTTATATTGTATTATTTTCTTTAATTCTACTGACTACTTCAGCTTAGAAATACTCAGTTATAAATAAAAGTCCTGCATTCAAAATATACTTAAAAAAAATAAAAATAATGATCACCAAACTCCCAGAAAACAAATCAAGACTAAAGACTTTTCTGTTTGCCCCTGCCTTTACTGCACTGAAACTTTTACTCCTTTGATATTTGACATAAAAATTTAAAAAAATCTGTTGTTGAAAGGTGCAAAACAAATGAACTTGCCTTATCTTCCATGTTTTGTCTCCACTCAGGCTTGATCTGTATCGAGCTTCGGGGAAGTTTGAGCTCCTGGATCGTATCCTGCCGAAGCTGCAGGCCACCAACCACCGAGTGCTGCTCTTCTGCCAGATGACCACCCTCATGACCATCATGGAGGACTACTTCAGCTACCGCAACTTTCAGTATTTACGTCTGGACGGTAAGCTCACACCTCTACTCATGTTTTACAATTCTATCATCATCAAATCTACATGTGATTACCTCTCAATAATGTTTAAAATGTTAGAAAGAATTATACATGTTATAAAGGAGCCATAAACAAGCCTGTTTTTCTTGTAATTTTGATGATTCTGGCTTAGAGATCATGAAAACACAAAACTCAGTATCTCTGAAAATTAGAATATTGATCAGAAGTTAAATATGTGAGTCCACAGTTGGTATTTTGTGTCGCTTTTGGTAAATTTATGTCTTTTTTTTGGTCATTTTTGTGTCTTTTTGGGTCATTTTTGCATCTATTTTTGGTCATTTTACGTCTTTTTTGGTCATTTTTGTGTCTTTTGGGGTCATTTTTGCATCTATTTTGGGTCATTTTGTGTCTTTTTTGGTCATTTTTGTGTCTTTTTGGCTCATTTTTGCATCTATTTTTGGTCATTTTGCATCTTTTTTGGTCATTTTTGTGCCTTTTTGGGTCATTTTTGCATCTATTTTTGGTCATTTTGTGTCTTTTTTGGTCATCTTTGTGTCTTTTTGGGTCATTTTTGCATCTATTT
Source organism: Centropristis striata (assembly GCF_030273125.1). Lineage (NCBI taxonomy): Eukaryota > Metazoa > Chordata > Actinopteri > Perciformes > Serranidae > Centropristis > Centropristis striata. The sequence goes on from NC_081523.1 coordinate 4,008,042, forward strand.
TTGGTCATTTTGTGTCTTTTTGGGGTCATTTTGTGTCTTTTTTGGGTCAATTTGTGTCTTTTTTTACAGGTACATCTCAGAAAATTAAACATCATGAAAAAGTTCAATTTTTTTTGTGAATCATTTCAGAAAGTGAAACTCATACATTATATAGATTCATTACATAGTGTTTTCATTATCTCTAAGCTAGAATCATCAAAATTACAAGAATGAATGATAGTAATGACTCTATATAATGTATGAGTTTCACTTTCTGAAATTATTGACAAAAAATATTGAACTTTTTCCACCCTATTCTTATTGTTTGAGATGTACCTGTAGGGGCTGATTCAGCCAATAAGTACTTTCTTTGTGTTGTACTTATTGGCTAAAATAAGGCCAAATCTGATCCTTTCTCTCCTGACCTCTGCTGAATTTTCTTTACCTCAGTCTCAGGTTTAAGTGCTCTTCTCTCTGTGTCTTGTGTTTGTACTCAGCCAGAGATCATTTGTGAGAGTAGAAAGTGAAATCCATAACATCACTGTACAGCTGAAAGTGGACTGTGTTTGTTTTACCGACAACATAAACCTCTTATCTCTAACGCAGAAGTACTCGAGGTGCCGGGAAGCCGTTTTCTAATTTACAATGACAATATATTCATTCACAATGGGACTTTTTTGTACTTAAATAACTGGAGTGCCAGAGTGTATAATAAACCCATCAAAATAGAGCTTATTACATAAAAAGGTTAATATATATATATTAGGGGTGGGCGATATGGCCCTAGAAGAATATCACGATATTGCAGGCTATTTTTTTCGATAACGATATTCGGAAATACTTAAAAAGACATAGAAAATATGATTTTTTTTTTGTCTGTATAAGTAATTAAAAAACTAAAATGTAGTTTGAAGTGCAAATCTCAACAGTTGCCAAATACAAAAACGTTTACTCTTGACTCTTGACTTATGAGCAAATAATAAAAATAACCATTTAGGGGTTCCTGGGGCATATTTTAATAAAATTTTGTGAAGGAGAATAAAGGTTCTTGTATGTTTTATTTAAGGCATCTTATTTTGACAGTCGTCTTGTAAATTCTGTGGTGGATTCTCTTAACACACTGCGCTCTTATTTTGAAAGCTGCATGTGTTTAGCGAGAGGGAGTAAGTATGTTTTTGTGATTAAAACAACTTTAACCACTACATCAAGAAGTAGGAACGTTGCCAATATCATGATATGCATTTTTTTTAACCATAAAAAAAATACTGATATTATTGTGAACAATACGATATGGCACACCCCTAATATATATATATATATATATATATATATATATGTGTCTCCTGGCCTATCTCTGCTGCAGCACTTCAGTTTCATGAGTCACAATGTAGCCGAGTGAAGTGAAGCCAATTAATTAATACAGTCTAATATCACAAATCACAAATTTGCCTCGAGGATTCTTCCAATCTGTTCACCCTCTGCCCTTAAAGTCGGCTTCATTATCAAACAAAGTTTCTGTGTCTCGTCTACATTTCTTTGTCTGTCTGCAAGTTAGTAAACAGAATGTTTAAACATAATTACATTTAAAACAGCTACAAACATTTATTGTTGAAAACAAACTGAGCATTCTCAAAAATAGGCCTATTTTTTAATATATAACCTATTTATTTTGCAGTATTTTTTCATGTTTGCAGCTGTACATTTGATCACAGTCTGTTTTAATAAAGGATCCCGTGACATCACACAACTTAACATTTAGGCCACAAAAACAAGATATACAGTCATGGAAAAAATTATTAGACCACCTTTGTTTTCTTCAATTTCTTATTCATTTTAATGCCTGGTGCAACTAAAGGTACATTTGTTTGGACAAATATAATGATAACAACCAAAATAGCTGATAAGAGTTTAATTTAAGAGCTGATATCAAGACATTTAACATGGTTTTATTGTCTTGATGATGATTTTGGTTATTATCAAGAAAACCATGGAAAATTACTATTTTTGGTCATTTTGTGTCTTTTTTAAGTCATTTTTGCATCTAATTTTGGTCATTTTGTGTCTTTTTTTATTACTTTTTACATCTATTTTTGGTCATTTTGTGTCTTTTTTTGTCAATTTAACATCTGTTTTTGATCATTTTGTGTCTTTTTTTTGTCATTTTTACATATATTTTTGGTCATTTTGTGTCTTTTTTTAGTCAATTTTGCATCTATTTTTGGTCATTTTGTGTCTTTTTTAGTCATTTTCACATCTATTGTTGGTCATTTTGTATCTTTTTTTTTGTCATTTTTACATCTATTTTTGGTCATTTTGTGTCTTTTTTTGTCATTTTTGCATCTATTTTTGGTAATTTTGTGTCTTTTTAGTCATTTTTGCGTCAAAATTTTGGTAATTTTGTGTCTTTTTAGTCATTTTTACATCTATTTTTGGTAATTTTGTGTCTTTTTAGCCATTTATACATCTATTTTTGGTAATTTGTGTCTTTTTAGTCATTTTTACGTCTATTTTTTTTGTCATTTTGTGTCTTTTCAGTCATTTTTACATCTACAGTCATGGAAACATTCTTGATAATAATCAAAATCAATATCAAGAAAACCATGAAAAATGTCTAGATATCAGCCCTTAAATTAAACTCTTATCAGCTATTTTTGTTGTTCTCATTATATTTGTCCAAACAAAATACCTTTAGTTGTACCAGGCATTAAATAAACAAGAAATCATTTTTTCCATGACTGTTTATTGTGTATTGTAGGATTTTTGGTCCATAATGTGCAGCTTTATTATCAAACTTTCTACAGAAATAAACTTTTCTTTATCCAACTGCAACACATGATTATAATACGATGTGTCCTCTTGTGGTCCTTTTATCCCTTCATGAGTCGGGTGTATTAGAAAGATCTTTCTTTATTTCTAATTTAAGTTGACTCAGTGTGACAGATTATTATTCTTCATGTCTGAGGTGGCGCTCAGCACGATCCCCCGCACTCAGACTCTCAAACAAGACCACAAATCCTATTAGCCACTAAGTCTGGAAACAGGCCTGACTTCACCAAGGACATCTTATTGTTATTATGTTCACTTTTTTGTGCTTTTTAAAAAAAAAAGGAATCACATTTTGCAATGTCAATGTGTCTTCTCCTTGACTGCTACAGATGAGGCGTGTTTTGTGTTTTGCCAGCAGTGAAAAAAAAAACCATGCAGCCTCACACCACCTTGCAGTAACTCACAGTTTAGTGTGTTATGTGTGTTTCTGGCACTAATTCAGCACTTTGAGAGAAGCTTATAAAAGGCTGGAAGTGTCAGACACACAGTCAGACAAACACTTTCAGTTTGAGATAAAAACATTTCAATTAATAAAGAGACTTAATGAGTATTTGGGTCTACAACCAAAGAATAAAATAAATTAGGGAATCATTTTTATAATCATCTTTTACACCATCCGTTCAGCACTCACACAAACTAAATGAAAGGACTAAATGAAAGGTCTCTGATATGCAGCTGTGGACCTCCTTCGTTAGCATAATTTGGAAACATAATATCAGATTTGTAAGTGCTTGTTGGAGGGTTTTATCTCACTTTAAACCCTGCTTAATTGGAGCCACTACATGTCCTTTCAGACACCTCAGAAATAGTTTAATTGGTCAGAGATGAGCCACAGTGTACGGGTGACATTTTGACTTTCAGCACGCTTTAGATCAGAAGAACACAAATGAGTTCAAGCCCTTTTTTTTAAAGTTCACTTGAAAGACTGATTCATTTCAATATGATTGTGCTTTGGTGTTTCAGGAACCACCAAGGCTGAGGACCGAGCAGCTCTGCTCAAGAAGTTTAATGAGATGTAGATGTAAAAATGACTAAAAACACACAAAATGACCAAAAATAGATGCAAAGATGACTAAAAAGGTACAAAATGGCCAAAAATAGATATAAAAATGACTAAAAAAGACACAAAATGACCAAGAATAGAGGTAAAAATGACTAAAAAGACACAAAATGACCAAAAATAGATGCAAAAATGACTAAAAAAGAGACAAAATCACCATAAATAGATGCAAAAATGACTAAAAAAGACACAAAATCACCAAAAATGGATGTAAAAATGACTAAAAAAGACACAAAATGACCAAAATGGATGTAAAAATTACTAAAAAGACACAAAATAACCAAAACTAGGTGTAAAAATGACTAAAAAAAGACAGAAATTGAAAAAAAATGTGTGAAAATGAAAAAATAGATGCAAAAATGACTAAAAAGACACAGAATGACCCAAAATAGATGTAAAAATGACTAAAAAGACACAAAATGACCATAAATAGATGCAAAAATGACTAAAAAAGACACAAAATGACCAAAAATAGATGCAAAAATGACTAAAAAAGACACAAAATGACCAAAAATAGATGCAAAAATGACTACAAAAAAGACACAAAATCACCAAAAATAGATGTAAAAATGACTAAAAAGGACACAAAATTACCAAAATTAGACGCAAAAATCACTAAAAACCCTGCTTAATTGGAGCCACTACGTCCTTTCAGACACCTCAGAAACAGTTTAATTGGTGACATTTTGACTTTCAGTGCGCTTTAGATCAGAAGAACACAAATGAGTTCAAGCCCTTTATTTTAAAGTTCACTGAAAAGACTCATTCATTTCAAAACGATTGTGTTTTGGTGTTTCAGGGACCACCAAGGCTGAGGACCGAGCAGCTCTGCTGAAGAAGTTTAATGAGGAAGGATCTCAGTACTTCATCTTCCTGCTCAGCACCAGAGCCGGAGGCCTCGGACTCAACCTGCAGGCTGCAGACACTGTGGTTATCTTTGACAGTGACTGGAACCCTCACCAGGTATGAGAATCACAAGATCTTATCATTATCACCTGTAAAGACACCTGTGATCACACACATCATACAAAGTGTTCAGTGGAGATGGGTGAAAACGATAGAGCATAGTATTGCTATATTATAGTCATTAAAAAATGAATAAGACCAAATTGTTTTCTTCAGGTTCTTGTTAATTTTAATGCCTGGTACAACTAAAGGTACATTTGTTTTGACAAATATAATGATAACAACAAAAATAGCTGGTAAGAGTTTAATTTAAGAGCTGATATCTAGACATTTAACATGGTTTTATTCATAATGATTTTGATTATTATCAAGAATGTTTCCATGACTGTAGATGTAAAAATTACTAAAAAAGACACAAAATGACCAAAAATAGATTTAAAAATGATACAAATTGACCAAAAATAAATGCAAAAATTACTAAAAAAGACACAAAATGACCAAAAATAGATTTAAAAATGATACAAATTGACCAAAAATAAATGCAAAAATTACTAAAAAAGACACAAAATGACCAAAAATAGATGTAAAAATGATTTAAAAAGACACAAAATTACCAAAAATAGATGTAAAAATGACTAAAAAAGGCACAAAATGACCAATAATAGATGTAAAAATGACTAAAAAAGACACAAAATGATAAAAAAGATTTGAAATGACACAAAATGACCAACAATAGATTTAAAAATGACACAAAATGACCAAAAATAAATGCAAAAATGACTAAAAAAGACACAAAATGACCAAAAATAGATGTAAAAATGACTAAAAAAAGACACAAAATGAAAAAAATTGATTTAAAAATGACACAAAATGACCAAAAATGACTAAGAAAGACGCAAAATGACCAAAAATAGATGTAAAAATGACACAAAATGACCAAAAATGACTAAGAAAGACGCAAAATGACCAAAAATAGATGTAAAAATGACACAAAATGACCAAAAATGACTAAAAAAGACACAAAATGACCAAAAATAGATTTAAAAGACACAAAATGACCGAAAATAGATGTAAAAATGACTAAAAAAGACACAAAATTACCAAAAATAGATGCAAAAATTACTAAAAAAAGACAAAATGAAAAAAATATATAGTAATTTTCCATGGTTTTCTTGATAATAACCAAAATCATTACCAGGAAAACCATGGAAAATGTCCAGATATCAGCTCTTAGTTAAACTCTTATCAGCTTGTTATCATTATATTTGTCCAAACAAATGAACCTTTAGTTGTACCAGGCATTAAAATGAACAATAAACTGAAGAAAACAAGGGTCTAATCATTTTCTCCATGACTGTATTCACTCAGGATGTTTTATGTTTCCTCTTTTATACTGGTTGAGGAAATTGAAATAATCTCATATTTCTCTTTCTTGGTCTGATTCCAGGACCTCCAGGCTCAGGACCGGGCTCACCGCATCGGGCAGCAGAACGAGGTGCGCGTGCTCCGTCTCTGCACCGTCAACAGCGTGGAGGAGAAAATCCTGGCAGCCGCCAAATACAAACTCAACGTGGATCAGAAAGTGATCCAGGCGGGAATGTTCGACCAGAAGTCCTCCAGCCACGAGCGCCGAGCCTTCCTGCAGGCCATCCTGGAGACCGAGGAGCAGAACGAGGTACACTCTCAGCTTATCATTTCATTTATTTATTTAATTATAAAATCATTTTAAAATCCAAATTAAAGTTTCAAATCATAATATACAGCAAAACATGATCTTGTAAAAAGGCTAACCCCAAAAGCTATCAGTAGCTTATAAACGGGAACCCAGAACATCAAAATAACAATACAAAATATTATGAAAAAAATTAAAATGATAATTCCTATTTCTACCTGATTCCTATACCTAACCCAAAAAGTGGATACATAACGGATTTCCTCAATTTAAAGCCGGGCCCCTATTAATGACCGGCCTCATTTAGTAACCGGGTATAAAAACAGTTTTTAGTAAATAAAACGGAGAACACCATTCAGGAAGCATCATTTGACGGTAACAGATTTCAACACAACACCTGTATTTAGAAGTTTGGCCACACGAGTTAGTACTGTAGGTTAATATGGTTGTTTCTCCTGCTGTCCCAGTCATTCTCTGTAAAGTCCAGCCGTTTACACACGTTCTTCTGGGCTTTTTAGTAGTTTAGACATTTTAAATCCTGCTTCAAATGAACATTCAGCTGTTCATTGTTTGTTTACATCCCAGTACTTCCAATATGGCCGACATCCAGGTAACTGGCTACAATGTTCTGTGTAAAACACTCTAAAAAGTGCCGGTCAGAGCTGCTCTGATTTTCTTTTTTTAATAAAAGCCTCCTTCAAATAATAGCCTGCCCCTATTATTAGCCGGGTCCCAAACTGATTTTTATTAATAGAAACCCCGGCTACTATCTGAGGAAATACGGTAAGAGTATAAAGTTTAAACACAATGACAAAAACACATCAGACACTGGTACAGCAGAACAAAACACAGCGACCCAGGCTGAGCTACACATATTTCAACAGTAGTTTTTGTTTGAATCTCTTTTTAAAGATAGACAGAGATGCTCAGAAACTCTTTTATCGTCCTCTCAAGCTCATTCTAAGTCTGTGGGCCTTTAATGCTCACGCTAAGACTTGTACATTTCACTTTCCGTTTCTTTGCCTTTATAAGTTGTTTTCCTCTCGTGTTGTATTCGTGAGTGGGTAAAGAAATTGGGATGAGATGACAAAATCTGTCATTGAGTCTAAAAACGACATCATACATTACACAGGCGCTGTGGAAAGTGTTGCATTCAATGAGTTTTCTGCGTTTTATTATTCATAAAGGTGTTTGTGCTGAATCAGATATTTTCTGTAATGACTGTATAAATAGATTCTATCCCCTCGAGTTAAAATCTGCATGCTGGATTTGATTGAATTACTGCAGACACCTAGCCTGGCTAACACCAGACCAAATCTCATTGGAGATTAGGTCTGGACACCTTCAATGCATTTCTCCGTAGAGGAGGTGTGGTTTACGATCCTCCGGAGCCGTTTATTGGGCGCTTAGAATGTCTATCAAAGCGTCTGTAGGTAGCTCTTAGCCAATCAGATCAGTTATACCAGATGACGTAGTAGAGCAACAGAGATGGATGTTTGTTGTGTGTGTGTCTGTGAGAGAGTGTTGCTGCTGCTTTGCTTCTCCAGTTCTCGCTTTCTGCAAGATTATTTATTTATTAGCCGTTAGCGGCTATTAGCTATTAGCCGCTAACGGCGCTAATAGCCGCTAGTGACGCTAATAGCCGCTAGCGATGCTAATAGCCCCGCTACCATAACGCCGGTGATCTCAGCGGAGCCGCCGAGAGACCTTTCGCCTTTCAACTTTCGCTCTAAACTATTTAAAACACCATCTACAGCTAAAGAGAGTTTCGCGTCTGCAGCAGCCATGTTGGATCCGGAAAGTTTCCAAGTGTCGAGTAGTACGCGTCATCGTCTTGCCGTCCCTCCCCGCTCTGTGATTGGATCCCTAAAACAGGGCTAAGATCTCTCTCTAGTTTCCAGACTGGATGGAGGTTCGAAATTAAATTCGAGCGCGCAAGGCAGTCTGGGTATACCCAGGCTAGCAGACACAGCTCCTTCGATACAATCAGCCAGTTAACATCCTTCCTTTATCATATCACATGTTCTTGTAATGTGATCTCAGCTGTTTAATTGGAATTTGATGTAATCTGTATGCCATAGGTGACCAATTCATTTTTATTTTTTTTAACTGAGCCTTTGTGGTTTCTGTCTTTTCATGTTTTTTTTATGAATCTAACTTCAGGAAGAAGACGAGATACCGGATGACGAAACTCTGAACCAGATGATCGCCCGCAATGAAGACGAATTTGAGCTTTTCATGGTGAGAAAAAGCAAATGTTTTTGTCAAATCTAATCAACATTTAAATTGCAGAGTAGAACTCTGAAATGACCAGTTGTAAAGGAGAAAAAGCTGGTTTTTCTTACATCCACATGCAAAATAATTACAGGTTGTCCATCATGCAGAAACCGTTATTCAGGTTAGACGTCATCATTTGTTCAGGCGTCGACAGCTACATTCACCCTGATGTGTCTTCTTGTGTCGTGAATGACTGAATTGCCTTGAATACAAAAGTCACATGTCACTTTTACTTCACAACTCTGTTTGAAATGTTGCTCTGCATCTTGTTTTTCAACCACTAGTTTTCTAAACACCAGCTGAAGTTCACAATTCTTCAATTTCTTATTCATTTTAATGCCTGGTACAACTAAAGGTACATTTGTTTGGACAAATATAATGATAACAACAAAAATAGCTGATAAGAGTTTAATTTAAGAGCTGATATCTAGACATTTTCCATGGTTTTCTTGATAATGATTTTGGTTATTATAAAAAAAAAACATGGAAAATGACTGTATTTTTGGTCATTTTGTGTCTTTTTTAGTCATTTTTGCATCTAATATTGGTCATTTTGTGTCTTTTTTAAGTTAATTTTACATCTATTTTTGGTCATTTTGTGTCTTTTTTTAGTACTTTTTACATCTATTTTTTGGTCATTTTGTGTCCACAATCAGATGTGTAATGTTTGTATTTAAATACTTGGCACGACACAGTTTTAAGCTTCAATGGTACATTTTTGTGTTTCATCCAGCTTTGTATTGACTAATTTCATCGTGACAAGGTGCAAAATATCAAATATTTTTGAGCATATGGAAGCAAGTTTGTAATTTGTAAAAGGTGCATTAAATACAGGTGCATGTCGATAAATTAGAATATCATAGAAAAGTTTATTTATGTCAGTAATTCAATTCAAAAAGTGGAAATAACACATTATATTTTTCAACCACTAGTTTGCTAAACACCAGCTGAAATTCAGAATCAGATGCATAATGCTTAATAATAAAATAATAATACATTTTATTTGAATGCACTTTACATTAAAGGAAATCTCAAAGTGCTTCAGGTTAAAATCATAACAGTCTACTTAAAAAAGGATAAAACAGCTAAAAACAGAAGAAAAAGTATTCATATGTATTAGGGTTGTCACGATACTAAAATGTTCAACTCGATACAGATACTCAAGAAAATATTCAATACTCGATACCATTTTCGATACCGCGAGGATAAAAACAAAGACCCCAAAATTTAACAGAAATATTTTGATTAAAAAGAAAAATGCAACATGTAAAAATTAACAGAATTAACAGCATTGAACATTATAAAACAGGTGAAATTCTGAAGTAACTTTGATTTTGATGAAATACTATGAAACTGATATTGATGAAATTCTGAAATTGCTATTTTTTTATTTTTTTATTCTGTTCTTCTGATGTACTTCCTGGTACCTAATATGATGACCAACAGAAATTAATAAAATAAAATTAAAAAAAAAAAAAAGAATTAACAGAACCTCAGGATGAATGTTTTTAATAAAAACAATTGTGCAAAAAGAAACTGCAACTATGATAACAAGCTTCAGATACTCGATACTTTTGAAAATGAGTATTATATCCGGATACAACGTTTTAGTATCGTTACTTTTTTGAGTATTGATACTTTTGACAACCCTAATATATATACAGTTGACACATGTCCAAAATAACTACATGTTCGGGCAGCAAGAGCGTCTTATCTGTTCTATTAACATTCATCTCACAAAGCCACCTTCCCTGCAAAACCTTTGCTCGCTTCATTCCCAGTTGTCCATCACAGTGATTGAATGGATGCAAACACACCAGAGGGGACTGGAAAACTACAGGAAACTGGAAATAAAGCCAACTCTAGTAAACATGACAGTAGTCTCTGCTCACGGATTAAATAAGGTGACATAATCCCCTGGCCCCTGTCACATAGTGGATAGAAGATTGTAAACAAGGAATTGTGAGGATCTTAGATAGATACTTTATTTATTCCCGAGGGAAATTCAAGCATCGGGTAGCAGCGTTTAAACCAGGGGCCTCAAACTGAAATTACCTGGGGGGCCGCTGGGGCAGTATAAAAATGACCAAGAAAGACACAAAATTACAAAAAAAAGACACAAAATGACCAAAAAATACACAGAATTACCAAAAAAGACACAAAATTATTTATAAAAAGACACAAAATGACCAAAAAATACACAGAATGACCAAAAAAGACACAAAATTATTAAAAAAAAGACACAAAATGACCAAAAAAGACACAAAATTGTTTAAAAAAAGACACAAAATGACCAAAAAATACACAGAATTACCAAAAAAGACACAAAATTATTTAAAAAAAGACACAGAATTACCAAAAAAGACACAAAATTATTTAAAAAAAGACACAAAATGACCAAAAAAGACACAAAATTATTACAAAAAAGACACAAAATGACAGAAAAAAACCTAAATTACTTAAAAAAAATAAGAAACAAAATGACCAAAAAAAGACACAGAATTAAAAAAAAGACACAAAAATGACTGAAAAATCCCTAAATTACTTAAAAAAGAAAAAAAAGACACAAAATGACCAAAAAATACACAGAATTACTAAAAAGATCAAATAAATCTAAGATTTTTGAGCATTAAAATTACATAATCAATACATATAGAAATAAGTGTCATATCACTGACCTACATGCTCCTGTATATGTGGTGGTGATATCAATTACAAGATCTGATTGTCAATTAAAAACCTACTAGACTGCGGTTAAACCATTTGGTTCCAGTATGGATCCATTTTAAGGCCTCCATGTGTGGTTTAACATAAAAAGAAAACAAATCTGTCTCTCTGAAACATTAAAGTCTTAAGGAGCTGAGAATTGTGTCCCCGTCTGCTGCCCCACTGACCTCTCTTCTCTTCTCTTCTCTTCTCTTCTCTTCTCTTCTCTTCTCTTCTCTTCTCTTCTCTTCTCTTCTCTTCTCTTCTCTTCTCTCGTCTGGTCTGGTCTGTTCTGGTCTTGTCTCCAGCGCATGGACATGGACCGGCGCCGTGAGGACGCCAGGAACCCGAAGCGCAAGCCCCGCCTGATGGAGGAGGACGAGTTGCCCTCCTGGATCATCAAAGACGAGGCTGAGGTGGAGCGGCTCACTTATGAAGAGGAGGTGGAGAAGTTGTTCGGCCGAGGATCACGATGTCGCCGCGACGTCGACTACAGCGACACGATGACTGAAAAACAGTGGCTGCGGGTAAAGTCTGAGTTCACACATCAATCTGTGACATTTAGTCTTTTTTCCTTTGACATGAACCTGTTTTTTAACCTATAGAAGCAGTATAAAGTCGCTTAAAATGGAAATATTCAAGAAAATTACCTCAAAATTGTACTTAAATATAGTAGCGTAACTGTATCCCATATCAGACACCGTTTGACTAAGATTCTATCAAAATTTCACATTAACTACTAATATAAATTATCATGGCAATTATCATGTGCTTCAAATTAATTCAATGGTGTGTAACTAAAGTCTTACTTCTTATCTTTCAAACCGTATGTTGTTTAAACTGTGTATGTCAGCCATTCGCAACTGGGGTCACAAGATGATTTCTGGGGGTCGCCAAATCATTTTGGAAAAAAATGTAGATGCACAAAATTAATATTAAATTACATAATTTCAGACAGAGAGACGTTTTAGTTGTTGTCTGCTTCATTATTTGTCCAAAATTTGTCGTATCAACTGAGTTTGTCTGATCTGAACTGTGAGATTCTGTTCAGTGAGCCAGCAGAAAAAATAAGTAAACAAAAAGAAAAAAAAACTGGCATGTTGTTGCTTTACCGCAGCTGCAGTTTGCTAGCAGCTAGCTATAACTATCTGTATATAACTAGCTGTAACTGATGCTGGAAAAATGGAGCGATGGCTGCAAAGAAAAGCTCCGGCTAGGCTCCGTAAATATCAGCCCCACTTCTTGAAGTATGGCTTTTCGTGCATGACAAAAAAACAACACAGAATATCCACAGGGTGTCATTTGCTCTGAAGTGCTGGCAAACGGAAGCTTGAAACCAGTAAAACTGAAAAGACAAGAGGGGGTGAAGAGGGGGACTCAAAAAGGACGCTAACGCTGGTGAATTAGCCGTGTGCTAACTGTATCCCAAATCAGACACTTGGATCTCCTCGCTGGAAAACAATAAAACAATGGAGTTTTACAGGGGAGATTGGATGTTTTTGGGTAAGCCAAATAAATATCACCGTTATCAACCATCGTTATCAACACACCCGGACCGTACTTCTGTCCTTCACAATAAAATACAGTACAGTAAAAATACAGATGTAGATGTAGTGTATTTGTCCCTTATGTCACCTTGTTTGTTACGTTATTTCTCCAATAAAATATAATCTAAAAAAACAAAATAAAATACAGATGTACTTTTAAGATCGTCGCCCAGATGTTCTTACCGCTTTCTCTCATCAGAGTTACTTTCGTATTGTAATTAGACATGTAAATCTCCATGTACATAAATTAAATTTCACATGTAGATTGTTAAATACAGTACAGGCCAAAAGTTTGGACACACCTTCTCATTCAATGTTTTTCCTTTATTTTCATGACTATTGACATTGTAAGTTCATCAAAACTATTAATGAACACATGTGGAATTATGTACTTAACAAAAAAGTGTGAAATAACTGAAAACATGTCTTATATTCTAGTAAGCAAAGGGTGGTTACTTTGAGGAATCTAAAATACAAGACATGTTTTCAGTTATTTCACACTTTTTTTGTTAAGTACATAATTCCATATGTGTTCATTCATAGTTTTGATGCCTTCAGTGAGAATCTACAATGTAAATAGTCATGAAAATAAAGAAAAACGCATTGAATGAGAAGGTGTGTCCAAACTTTTGGCCTGTACTGTATGTATAAATCAGTTAGACCTACACTGTTGGTGTCGGTCTTATTCAAAATAACCGTGAAAACACCGGAAAAGTGCGACATTGCAGATGTGTCTGATTTGGGATACAGTCTCTATATTTAAGTAAATATAGGGACATCAGCTCCTGTTGATAATATGAAGCTCTTACAGTTTAATTATTACAATTATAATAATGATAGTCAACATATTGGGCCTTAACTATAACTGGATTGAACAGTGAAGTTTTAGTCTGGTCTGATGCTGACGGCAGCCAGTGACTCACACTAAATGCACTGTGACACTTTCTCCCCCGGAGAGACTTCTCAGGCGGATCGTTTTATTGACTGTGGCTTTCAAGTGTTTCAGGGGAAACAAGAATAGAACAAAGAAACTTTGTAACCGAGGTGACAGCATGTTGGTAGTTTTAGCTGTAGTTCAGAGAGGCTCTAATTAGAAGAAGAAACATGTGTAGAGCTGTGGAGGCGCTGCAGGAGAAATTAGAGGTATGCCAAGGATCATATCTTAAAAAATACTCGACAGACAGGCAGAGTTAAAAATACTGTGATCCTTTTACTTTTCACTTATTTCTCGTTGGATCCTCATTATTTGTGGACAGTGGCGGTTCTACACAGGGGCCTCCAGGGGCCACTGCCCCTGTGAAGAAGCCCTTGGCCCCTGCTGTGGCCCCTGTGTCAAATTAATTATAAAATGATCAATTTAAAACAATGAACGACGGAACAATTCTTACCTATTTTTTTCTTCAAACAATATCGCATTGTACACAAAAGGAACCAAATATGTTACATTGTGTAGTTAAATAACAGCAATAAAAGCTTGTGTATATTAAAAAAAAGATCATTCTGACTGTGCTGCACTTTCAAAAAATAAAAAAAAGTAATTGTGCACAAAGATGAGAAATATCATTGTCGTACAAAAATAACTGTTCTTGTTGGTGAGTATCATTGTTTCAATCAATGTATTTTTATCGTCCAAATATACTTAAATGAGATTTTTAAATAAGGTAAAATAAAGGTTTTGAATGCTTAAATATCATCTTTGCAGTTTTCTAATATGCCCCTGTGATAAAACACTGGCCCCTTCTTGGCCCCCACAGTAAAATTGGTCTAGAACCGCCACTGTTTGTGGACAAGTTGAAGTGGCTGAGAGTTAACTCTCGGCTCTTTTTTTTTTTAACTCCAGGCCATTGAGGATGGAAACCTGGAAGAGATGGAGGAGGAGATCCGGCTGAAGAAACGCAAACGCAAGAGACGCCAGGACAAGGACTCGTCGAGCAGAGAGGACGGGGGGAGCTCCAAGGCCAAGAAGAAACGTGGGCGTCCGCCGGCGGAGAAACTCTCCCCGAACCCCCCGAAACTCACCAAGCAGATGAACACCATCATCGACACGGTCATCAACTACAGAGACGGGTAGGCACATTTATTTATCTTTTTTTTCACGGGCCAGTCGGTCACAAATAACTTACTTATTACAGAGCTTCAGGAGAACTTTATGCATTCACCAATTTCCTCATATTTTGGCACAAATACAATTTACAACAGGTCCAGACCTGTTTTTAGAATCGTGCAGTTTTTCACTAATGGGATTGTGTATTTTATTACTTTGAAGTGATTTTAAGGTGTGAAAATCAATTTAAATTATAAATGACAAAGTAAGAGAAAGTTAAGATAGTAAGATAATGTATTCGGCCAATTGTTTTTAGGTCAGTTTAAGCTTTTCTGTTCAACCTGCAACCTGTAGAGCTACATGGATCTCTTCGACACTATTTTTGCTATTTTTCTTTCACTATTTTCCATCGAGGTAGATACATTTTTGGGGGGCTTTTCCATCACATTGTGACACTCCCACATGTATTCTCTTTTTGTCTTTTTTTGGTAATGTTGTGTCTTTTTTTTAGTCATTTTGTGTCTTTTTTTAGTCATTTTGTGTCTTTCTGTGTCGTTTTTTGGCCTTTTGTGTCTTTTTTTTAGTCATTCTGTGTCACTTTGTGGGTTTTTTTTGGTCATTTTGTGTCTTTTTTTGGTCATTTTGTGTCTTTTTTTGGTGATGATTTCAAAGTTCTGGAAAAGCCCCATGTTGCATTGCGACACTCCCACATGTATTCTGATGCATTTCATTGGCCAAGAGACCGAAAATAGGTGGAAAAAACTATGAAATGAAAAACCCGCCTCATTCTGGGTATAGGACTGTAATGGAAACAGCCCTTATATGTCATTGAGGGTAGAAGTAAATACAAGGCACACTTCTCATTAGAACAGAACAACACCATAAACTACAGCCTTGCATCAACACCTCGATCAATAAGTTTTAGCGAAAACCGTCTTGTGAGATATGATATGATATGATATGATATGATGCAATATACTTGAAATATAAATTTGTCTTGGACTCAGGGGCTGCACACATAAGTGCCTCGACAACATATACACAAACAGCACCAGCTGTACCCATCACAACAACAAAATTATGCATAACAAAAGTATCGCTGTGGTAAAACACATTGCACGTAAAACATATTGCCCACACGCGTTAATAAATCACAAGATAACAATTAGTTCTTGTTGGGATTAATTAGCAACTCCACACAGCTCTTCTAGTGTCTGAGCTATGACCAGTTCCAAACTAGTGTTTTTTCAGGACTGAATAACTTTCACATTTCTGTGCTGCACACAGAAATGTGAAAGTTATTCAGTCCTGAAAAAAACACTAGTTTGGACACAAAAATCAGCCGCCAGTTTGATCGATAGACAGCAGGAGACCAGACAATTACTGCCAATTGTGTTGAACAAGGCCGACCTGAGTCCTTGCCATCGTGGACCAGTGTTTTCTCACGTGCACAGAAATCAATATAAGAACTGACTTTAGAAACTTTAGTTTAGTTGAAAGATATTTATACTGTAAAACGTTGGAACAACGTTATGGTACGTCTCTAAAACTTTACTTCTGAGTGCAAACAATAAATCCTTTTTTTTTTGTCATTTTGTGTCTTTTTTAGTCATTTTGTGTCTTTTTGTGTCCTTTTTTGGTCATTTTGTGTCTTTTTAAGTCATTTTGTGTCTTTTTTGGTCTTTGGTTTGAGTCTTAAAGGGCTATTTTGTCCATTTTTGAATCCTTTTCATGTCTTTTTGTGTCTTTGTAAGTCATGTTTTGTCTTTTTCGGTAATTCGTGTCTTTTTTGTAATTTTTTTGTCATTTTTAGTCATTTTGTGTCTTTTTTTGGTAATTTTGCGTCATTTTTAGTCATTTTGTGTCTTTTTTCAGTCATTTTGGGCCTTTTTTAGTCATTTTTTTTCTTTTTTTAGTCATTTTGTGTCTGTGTCCTTTTTTAGGTGATGATTTCAGTTCTGGAAAAGTCCCATGTTGCATTGCGACACTCCCACATGTATTCTGATGCATTTCATTGGCCAAGAGACCGAAAATAGGTGGAAAAAACTACAAATACTACAAAACGACGTATCCACTTTCCCGGCTTTAATGGTAGAAATGCGATAATGCTTTCCCGACTTAAATGTGTTAAAACCTGTTACTATTCAGAAGTCCCGCGGGTGGGCGGGCCGGCAGAATGATACGGCACATTGTTTTCTTTACAACCAGAAATTAGAGACCCGAGGAAACTGAGGATGTGCAGCTTTCCTAGGTATATTGACAATAAGAGGTTTTTTTCAGCAGTTTAAAGAACATAAGTGCTCGTCATTCAATCACTGACTTTAGAAACTTTAGTTTAGTCGGAAGATATTTGTACTGTAAAACGTTGGAACGAGGTTATGGTACGTCTCTAAAACTTTGCTTCTGAGTGCAAAAAAAATCCATTTGTGAGAGTGTAAAACAAAGGCGACACTTTGATTTATACAATGGAAAGTTCAGATGTCTTTCTGGTCAGCGGGGTAAAAAATGAACAGACATGAAGTCATGTCTTTGGAACAGCACAGTTCGATAATCATCTTTGTGTTCTTTCCAGTGAGTGTGTGAGTGTATTAGTGTGTTTTCTGCTGTTGTTTCTGCATTGTATTTTTCTTTTTTTTCACCCATGTGCAAAACCATGTGTGCATCCGTCTCTCTAATATTCACCAGCGCATGAAACAACATGTGCATTTGTGTTCCCATTATTCAAATATGCACTGGCTGACGACTGTGCCCAAAGCTTTTTCCAGGAAAATGCTACCTGCCTTTCCAGAAGTCAAATTCTTTCCTCTCCCAGTTGATGGTCGTTCATCCCAAAGCATCTCAATCATCGCTCTGGCACCGCTCCTCTCTGCTCACTAGACTGGGACAGATTATGAAATTTCCACTCTCCAGACTTTAGCATTCCTAAGATGCAACACTGTTTCCCCCTATAAAGGAAACTTAACCTCCAGAGTGAATAAAATCAAACATAAGTGCAACTTAAATATGATTTGGAGCTTCCTGGAAGTTAATAAAGTCCCTTTAGAGCAGTAGTTCTCAACCTTTTTGAGTTGTGACCCTCAATTTAACATCATGTTGTCTCACTGAACAGAATCTCACAGTTCAGATCAGACAAACTCAGTTGATACGACGAATTTTGGACAAATAATGAAGCAGACAACAACTAAAACATCTCTCTGTCTGTGCATTTATATATATTTTTTATATTTTATTGTTACTTTTAATCTAAGTCCTTTGCTATCAGTTTAAAGGTCCATTCTGACCTCCTGAGTGTGTAACAGTCAGCTTCAAGCCAGAGACTCCTTGGAAAGTTACAACTTGATACTTTGGGATTTGTCAGAAAAGACACAAAATTACCCAAAAAAGAATCAAATTGACCAAAAGAATACTTAAAAATAAGCAAAAAATTAGTCAAATTGACCACAAAATGACCACAAAAAGACACAAAATGACCAAAAAAAAGAAACAAAATGACCAAAAAAAATTACTTAAAAAATACATAAAATGACCACAAAAAGATACAAAATTAAAAAAAAACAAACACAAAATTACAGAAAAAAACTAAATTACTTAAAAAAAAGAAAATGACTAAAAAAGACACTAAATTACTAAAAAAAGACACAAAATTACAGGAAAAAAATGTACTTAAAAAAAAACACAAAATGACACAGAATGACCAAAAAAGACAAAAAATTCTTAGAAAAAGACCTAAAATGACCAAAAAGACACAAAATTACTTAAAAAAATGACACAAAATGACCAAAAAAGACACAAAATGACCAAAAAAAGACATTAAATGACCAAAAACACATTAACACATGAACACTTAACACAGTGGAGACAGAGCTGACTTCCAAAATGATTTGGCGACCCCCAGAAATCATCTCGCGACCCCAATTGGGACCGGGACCCCAAGGTTGAGAATAGCTGCTCTAGAGGAGCGACGCAGCAGCTCCGTTTCCTCTTTAAACCTGATTCAGGTGCTCATACAAAGGCAGTGTTACATACAGGTGTTTCATGGTGTTGCTGTCACACACCAGGAGGAGATTTAAAGCCTTTCTGATCACATTTCCACTCATTCTGGTGTCTTTCACTGAAGTTAACAGTTGGATCTTTTCCCAGAGGTCCCTGCTGTCACAACACAGAGCTGACAGACATCACACTTTACACATTAAAGATGTAAAAACTATTTGAACATATCAACCTTTGTGGTTTGAGAACAGTTTACACAGTGGATCTAAACTCACAGCACAGTCAGAAGTCAGAGGAACTGCAGTAGAATATCTACATTATCTGGGATCAGCAGCCTTATTAGACCAAACTACCTGAAGGTGGTGGTCTAGACGTAAGGTTTTATTTTTTAAAGATAATCCCAGGTACTTATCTAAAATTTGCTCATTTAATTTTTTTCTTAAATCTGATTTGAACAAACTATTAGTAGTTAGAGTTGGAAAAAAACTCAGGTGTATAATTTGCTTTTTCTCCTCATTTTCTCTTCTTATTACTTGTTTAACCCATTTAGGCCTAAAACGCCTGGAAAAACTGCCTGTAAAACCTCTGGGTGATTTTAAAATCAGCCCCTAAAACCTGAAGTTTTTCTATAAATTCAACAGAAGTGTCAACTCTTCCTACTAAATAATAGATTTTTCAGCCTCTGTAGCAGATAGAAATGAAATTCAAAAAGTATTTGAGAGCTTATAGCTGTTATATCTGAGCTCCCTCCGCTATAGTCGTCTTCACCATGATTTCAGTTCTGGAAAAATCCCATGATGCATTGTGACACTCCCACATGTATTCTCATTTTGTGTCTTTTTGTGTCTTTTTTTTTGGTCATTTTGTGTCTTTTTTTTTTGTCATTTTGTGTCTTTTTTTGGTCATTTTGTGTCTTTTTTTTAGTAATTTTGTGTCTTATTTTGGTCATTTTGTGTCTTTTTTTGGTCATTTACTGTCTTTGTGTCTTTTTTTGGTCATTTTCTGTCTTTTTTTAGTAATGTTGTCTCTTTTTGTGTCTTTTTTTGGTCAATTTGTGTCTTTTTTTGGTCATTTTCTGTCTTTGTGTCTTTTTTTGGTCATTTTGTGTCTTTTTTTAGTAATGTTGTCTCTTTTTGTGTCTTTTTTGTGGTCAATTTGTGTCTTTTTTTGGTCAATTTGTGTCTTTTTTTGGTGATGATTTCAAAATTCTGTAAAAGTCCCATGTTGCATTGCAGCACTCCCACATGTATTCTGATGCATTTCATTGACCAAGATATTAATACATATAATACATTTACTTGTGTGACCCGAGCGAAAGGTTTGTCATTATTTATGAGGAAAACATGTAAATTAGTTGCACTGAAGTCAGCAAAGTACAACCAGAGTTATATTTATTATTATTTATTAACTTAAATAATGAAATAATTAGATGAAGCGAAGCTGTGTGTGGTATATCTGTTGTTTTCATGCATTTAAGTGATTCGATCTGTGCCTATTGTTACCAGAAGCACGTTTACTTGCAGCTTTGCCTTTCTTTGTTGTTTGTTTTTTACTCTGTGTGTCTCTACTCTCCACCTCCTAGTGGTGATAAATGAATCAGTGCAGATTAAAGGTCACAACAACAGGAACAATTAGAGTGTGAGAAAAGTTTTTCTCATCCGTTTCTCCCAGCTGGCCCTGGACTTGAACTCCTTCCCGGTCAGAGGCCTTCTTCTCCGGCTCTCTCGGCTGCTTACAGAGCAAATTTTATGCAAATAAAGTCTGAAAAACAAAACAGCCAAGATGTCTATTTTGGCAGAATTCAACCCATAATAAAGTAATCACGCATTAATAGTTTGTAGCAGATGGTTCAGTGTTGCAGAGACCTTTTGTGTTGGCGGAGACGAGTTTTTGTGGAGGGAAGACATGCAAATAAGCAACGACTGCTATTATTGACATGAGAAATTAGATGTAAAATACACAAAGATAATCACTGACTCACTGACGTGTCTGTTTTTGCAATTTTCCCAAACTCTGGAGAGATTAGTGGTGAATCTGCACCTAAAGACCATCTGTCAGCTATCTTTATCAGGCAGGAGAAGA
The DNA here is from genome assembly GCF_030273125.1 of Centropristis striata. NCBI lineage: Eukaryota > Metazoa > Chordata > Actinopteri > Perciformes > Serranidae > Centropristis > Centropristis striata. The sequence goes on from NC_081523.1 coordinate 4,029,131, forward strand.
ATGATTCAAGGGTTTTGCAGCTGTGAACTGAATTCTGTCTCTCACAAACCTGAAAATGATGAAGCATGGGTCTCAAACTCGCAGCCCGCGGGACCAATTGTGGCCCTCGTGACGATATTTTGTGGCCTCCACCTTGATATGAAAGTTTAATGTGAGTTTTATATGAATGGCACTTTACCGTGTTGTGTGTGGAAGGTCCCTTTATTGCTCCAGCTGGAGCTTTGTTTCACTTGTTTCTATGACGACGTTAACAAAAAGAAAGGCTTTTTGTTAACGTCATTTGTAATTTTGTCTTTTTTTGGTGATTGTCTTTTTTCTAAAAAGTAATTTTGTGTCTTTTTTGGTAATTTTATGTCATTTTCTAATAATTGTGTGTCTTTTTTTGGGTAATTTTGTGAATTTCTTGTAAATTTGTGTATTTTTTGTCATTTTATGTCTTTTTTAAGTCATTTTGTGTCTTTTTTTTTGGGTAATTTTATGTCTTTCTAATAATTTTGTCTTTTTTTGTAATTTTGTGTCCTTTTTTGGTCATTTTGTGTCATTTTTTTGTCATTTTGTGTCTTTTTGTGGTCATTTTCTGTCTTTTTTTTTAAGTAATTTGTTTTTTTTCTTTAATTTTGTGTCTTTTTTGTAATTTTTTATCTTTTTGTGGTCATTTTATGTCTTTTTTAAGTAATTTTGTTTTTTTCTGTAATTTAGTGTCTTTTTTTTAGTAATTAGGGTGTCTTTTTTTTTGGTCATTTTGTGTCTTCTTTAAGTAATTTAGTGTTTTTTCAGTCATCTTGTGTCTTTTTTTAGTAATTTAGTGTCTTTTCAGTCATCTTGTGTCTTTTTTGTCATTTTGATCCTGCCTCCAGCGGCCCCCAGGTAATTAGTTTGAGACCCCTGCTGTAGAGCATTAAAGCTTCTTCATTTGTAATTGGAGGAATAAAATGATCTCTGCGTCTCTGTTGACAGCTGGCAGTCTCTTTAGTATTGAGAGCGAGTTTCTATACATTGGTGCCGACAGGACGTGTCTGGAAAATCAATGACGGAGTCACAACAACTTTGTGTTTGTGTGTTTTCTTCTCCGTCCTGCATTTATTCAGCTTCTGTGTTGTAACTTTATCTTGCTGTCACATTGGGATTCCCCCCGCGTGCTCCGTCGTTTCTCAACAGCGTTAACTCTGAAACAGCCGACCTGGCCCCGAGCACAAACACTTAATTATTAACTGTGCTGCATCATTCATATTTATAAAAACAGATACTATAACACGGCACAATCCAAGAGGTACAATTCCAGTTTATACACCAAGGATATGAAAGAAAACACACAAAATTTAAGCATTAATTTCTTTGTGAGTGTTTGTGTCATTTTTGAGCTTTAACATTTGAGAATTATACTCTTATTGACTTTTTAACAACTTTCCCCCTCTTAAATAGAGTTTTTATCTCACATTAGAGCTGCAACAATTATTCAATTAATCGAACAATAAACGATTATTAAATTAATCTTCAACTATTTTGATAATTGAATAATTGATTTGAGCAGTTTTTTTAAAGACAATAAGTCCAAATTCTCTGATTTCAGCTTCTTCAATGTGAATATTTCTGGTTTCTTTGTTCCTTTATGACAATAAACTGAATATCTCTTTGGTTTGTGGACAAAACAAGAGATTTGAGGACGTCATCTTGTGGTTTGGGAAACACTGATTGATATTTTTCAGCATTTTATTGACCAAACAACTAATCGATAAATCGTTTTAATAACCGACAGATTAATCAATAATGAAAATAATCGTTAGTTTCAGCCCTATCTCACATGTAAATGACCTTACAATCTTAGAGAGTATTTGTATTTATTTTTTTCTTGTAATTTTGCCACTTTAATCTCAGAATATTCAAGTTTATTTTCTCAGAAATTTACCACTTAATCTCGGAAAGATTTATAGTAAAAGTAATATTGCCCCCCTGCCTCTAAAATGTCAGATTTTTCTCGTCAATTTGTGATTTTTTTTTTCTTAAATTGTTGGTTTATTATCTTAAATTTGTAAAAAAAAATTCTCTTACATTTCTTATATTTTTTCTCTTAAATTTCAGATGTTCCCCCCATTGTAAATAGAGTTTGTATCTCACTTGTTTATGACCTTACAATCTCAGAGAATATTTGTATTTAATTATTGTAATTCTTGTAATTTTGACACTTTAATCTCAGAATATTATATATAATATAATATATATTGAATTGGTAGATAAAAAGCATAACACGACACACTTCCAAGAGGTAAAATTGCAGTTTCTACACCAAAGAAATGAAAGAAAACACATAGTTTAAACATTAATTTCTTTGTATGTGAGTGTTTGTGTAATTACTGAGTTTTAACTGAGGTGAAGACTGACCTTCACATTTCAGAATTACACTCTTCTTGAAAGTCTCATTGACTTTTTAATAACTTATAGCGTTGTTGCTGATGTGCCCTTTGGACCAAAGTGTGTTTTTTGTTTTTGTCTGACTGGCTCATTAAAATGTAGATTGGCCTTTTGCTTTTTTAATTCTTTCATCCACGCTCCCAGGCTCAGAGGCTTCATAATAATAATTAGTTCATCACAGTGAAGTAGCTCATATATACAGTCATGGAAAAAATGATTGGATACCCTTGTTTTCTTTCTTGTTCATTTTAATGCCTGATACAACTAAAGGTACATTTTGTGTGTCTTTTTTTTAGTCATTTTTATCTATTTTTGGTCATTTTGCGTCTTTTTTAGTCATTTTTGCATCTATTTTGGTCATTTTGTGTCTTTTTTAGTCATTTTTACGTCTAATTTTGGTCATTTCGTGTCTTTTTTAGTTATTTTTGTACCTATTTTCGGTCATTTTGTGTCTTTTTTAGTTATTTTTGTACCTATTTTTGGTCATTTTGTGTCTTTTTTAGTCATTTTTACGTCTAATTTTGGTCATTTTGTGTCTTTTTTAGTCATTTTTACGTCTATTTTTGGTCATTTTGTGTCTTTTTAGTCATTTTTGTATCTATTTTTGGTCATTTTGTGTCTTTTTTTAGTCATTTTTACATCCATTTTTGGTCATTTTGTGTCTTTTTGTCATTTTTACATCCATTTTTGGTCATTTTGTGTCTTTTTAGTCGTTTTTACATCTACAGTAATGGAAACATTCTTATTATTGTCAAGAAAACCATGTTCAATGTCTAGATATCAGCTCTTAAATTAAACTCTTATGAGTCTTTTTGTTGTTATCATTATATTTGTCCAAACAAATGTACCTTTAGTTGTACCAGGCATTAAAAAGAAAAAGAAATTGAAGAAAATAATGGTCTAAAAATGTTTCCATGACTGTATTTACAACACTGCTTCTTTATGACATTTATCATTATCATCTGTCTTAATCTTCCTGGATTCTGTTTTGCTCATTAAACAGCTCCTGCTGGGTTATTTTGTCCTTGTGTGGCCCCGGTGGTCGTATCATAAACACACTGTGGCAGAAAACAATCCACACTAAACATTGATTTCTCCGTCCTTGTCATACATCTTTCAAACACATTTTTATATCACTGTTTGACATATTTTCCAAGTTTTCTTTGCGGTCGATGGGCGGCTGAGGCTCAGGAGTGCAAAGGTCTTAGTAAAAAATGTCATTAAAGTTTCATTTGAACCCTGAAACTGGAGCAAACCTGTACTGAACTGAGCTGGGAACAGTTTTATTTTGTTTTCATGTTGAAAAGCTCTGCCTTTGAATAGTTGAAAAGTTTGTTTTTTGTCTGACTGGCTCATTAAAATGTAGATTGGCCTTTTGCTTTTTTTAATTCTTTCAACCACACTCCCTACTCAGGGGCTTCATTAAAACAGTTAGTTCATCACATAGTGATAACAGTGAAGTAGCTCATATATACAGTCATGGAAAAAATTATTAGACCACCCTTGTTTTCTTTATTTCTTGTTCATTTTAATGCCTGATACAAGTAAAGGTACATTTTGTGAGTCTTTTTTTTAGTCATTTTTATCTATTTTTGGTCATTTTGCGTCTTTTTTAGTCATTTTTGCATCTATTTTTGGTCATTTTGTGTCTTTTTTAGTTATTTTTGTACCTATTTTTGGTCATTTTGTGTCTTTTTTAGTCATTTTTGCATCTATTTTTGGTCATTTTGCGTCCAAACAAAGGAGTGCAAAGGTCTTAGTAAAAAAATGTCATAAAAGTTTCATTTGACCCTGAAACTGTAGCAACCTGTACTGAACTGTGCTGGGAACAGTTTTATTTTGTTTTCACGTTGAAAAGCTCTGCCTTTGAATAGTTGAAAAGTAGAAACAAAACTTTCTGGAAAGTTGAAAGTTACATATTACATATACAAACAGTATATTAACAATAGTGTGAAATGAATTTGTGTTCCCAGGTCAGGAAGACAACTCAGCGAGGTGTTTGTCCAGTTACCATCCAGGAAGGAGCTGCCAGAATATTACGAGCTGATCAGAAAACCTGTCGACTTCAAAAAGATCAAGGTACGACTACTGTTAAAGGAAGCATGGTGGTGATGATGATGATGATGATGATAGGTGGGGTCAGAGCGCAAATTAAAGATCTGATGCAGAATATACAGCACACGATTTTTTTTCTCTTAAATTTGAGATTTTTTTCTCTTAAATTCGAGATTTTTTTCTCTTAAATTTGTGGATTTTTCTCGTAAATTTGTGATTGTTTTCTCTTAAATTTGTGGGTCTTTTCTCTTAAATTTGTGACTTTTTTCTCTTAAATTTGTGGGTTTTCTCTCTTAAATTTGTGATTTTTTTTCTCTTAAATTTGTTTTTTTTTTTTCTCTTAAATTTGTGATTTTTTTTCTCTTAAATTTGAGATTTTTTTTCTCTTAAATTTGTGATTTTTTTTCTCTCGTAAATTTGAGATTTTTCTCGTAAATTTGAGATTTTTCTCGTGAATTTGTGATTTTTTTTCTCGTAAATTTGTGGGGTTTTTCTCTTAAATTTCTGATCTTTTTTCTCTTACACAGTCCAACTATTAATGTCCTTTTCTGTTGTTTTTATTTATTTTATTGTTTATTTTTTACAGGGTTAGTGCATGTTAGCTAATAGCCAAATATCATCTGTTGTTTACAACCACAGAGCAACAAACAGCATGATGTATCAGAGATATAAGAGTTAATCGGTGTAAAATAATAAATAGTAGTGATAATTAATTCAAACTGTCTTCTGATAATTAATTCATACTGTATTTTGGGAACAGCAGTTTTTTTTCTGAGACAACAAAAAGATAAACAGCATCAATAACAAGCTGCTACTAAAAAAAAAATCTTTGAGCTGCAACAATCACTTGATTAATGATTAATGGATTTTCTGAAATGTATATTTCAATGTCATTTTTTAAGCTTCTCAAACATGAATGTCTGCTGATTTTCTATGAAATTTCGCTTAATATTTTCGGATTTTAATATGTCATCTCAGGCTTGCTTTTTTTGTTTTTTTACTATTTTCTGATCCTAAAATAATGAACAAACTACCGACAATGACAACAACTGTTAGTTTCAGTCCTAATAAAGTTCAGGACAAATGTCATCTGGAAAGATTTACATAATTCTGAGTCTGAGACAGTAAAGGAAGACTTTATTAGAGTTCTCACACGAGCTGAAGGCTCACAGACGTGAGAAAGACGAGTGTGAATGAAGCTGGTGTTATTTTGCGTCAACAGGATCGGGTGAGGAGCCATAAGTACAGAGGCGTGGGAGACCTGGAGAGAGATGTGATGCTGCTCTGTCACAACGCTCAGACCTTCAACCTGGAGGGATCTCAGGTCAGACAGGAGGAGCCAAAGCTTCTCACATTTACACTTTGTTCAATCAGTCACCACAGAACCCTGAAACACAGCCAGCGTCTGTGGTGTCCATCCAACATCACGAGTAAAGTGATCTGGTTCATGACGGACAAATTGACATTATTTTTCTTGTAAATTTGTGATTTTTTTCTCCTTAATTTGTGGGGGTTTTCTCTCAAATTTGAGATTTTTGTCTTTTAAATTTGATTTTTTTTTTCTGTTAAATTTGTGGGGTTTTCTTGTAAATTTGTGATTTTTTTTTCTCTTAAATTTGTGGGTTTTTTCTCTCTTAAATTTGTGTTTTTTCCTCTTTAATTTGTGATTTTTTTTCTCTTCAATTTGTGACTTTTTTCTCTTCAATTTGTGGGTTTTTTTCCCCCTTAAATTTGTGGGGTTTTCCCGTAAAAAAAAATCTCTTAAATCTGTGGGTTTTTTCTCTCTTAAATTTGTGTTTTCTTCTCTTAAATTTGTGGGTTTTTTCTTGTAAATTTGTAATTTTTTTACTCTTGTAAATTTTAGATTTTTCTCGTGAATTTGTGATTTTTCTTTTCTCTTAAATTTGTGAGTTTTTTCCCATAAATCTTTGATTTTTTTTCTGATGAATTTGTAATTTTTTTCTGATAAATTTGTGATTTTTTTCCTCTTGAATTTGTGATTTTCCCCACATTGTAAGTAGAGTTTTTATCTCACTTGTTTATGACCTCACAATCTCAGAGAGTATTTGTACTTTTTGTATATTTATATATACAAATATATATATTTTCTTCTAATTTTGACACTTTAATCTCAGAATATTATATATCATATAATATATATTATGTAAAGAGATGCCAACAGTATTGGTAATATTCCCCTCCTCCCCTGGCTTCATAATTATTATTATTAATTTACTATGGCTCTTATACGCTCATCATGTTACATTTTTAGTATTTTCTTTATTTATTGGTGGGTTTTCTGATAAAACAATTGAATTGGTAAGAATGAAACATTTAAATTGCAGGTTCTCTGCTCCAGTGAAATGGTTGGACACATGTATGTTCGTTTTTTGGACTTTGGCTTTGTCCTTGAAGGTCTTTTCTGTTTTTTAAACTCTTGTATTGACCAAAATGTGTCAGTCCGTAATTCATTTCACCAACCAAAAGAGACAAAGGCAACAAAAAGAGCCAATTTTCTCTGAATGGAGACATGCTAAATTATTTTTTTTTTGTTGAAAAACTAATTCTCCATATTTCATTCTTTAGTTTTGAATGGCCACTTCCTGTAGTCAGAGGAGGACTAAATGAATAATAAAACTCTATTTACTCTGTGTGGATACATTTCTCCCACGTCTCTTTTTTAAAACATGCTAATAACCTCTCCTCTTTTATTATCCCTTCCTGCATCCGCCTGTAGTCCAGCTGGCTTTTCTCTCTCATATTCCCACAAATAAATGTCATTCATGCTGTTGGAGGAAGTGCTCGCATCATCATCATCCTCATCATCCCGCCTCCTGTGTTTTTTATCCTCGCTGCAGATTTACGAGGACTCCATCGTCCTTCAGTCTGTGTTCAAGAGTGCCAGGCAGAAGATAGCAAAGGATGAAGAGAGTGAAGATGACAGCGATGAGGATGAGGATGACGAGGATGAGTCAGAGTCAGAGGGTAAAAGACACACACACACACACACACACACACACACACACACACACACACACACACACACACACACACACACACACACACACACACACACACACACACACACACACACACACACACACACACACACACACACACACACATTTAAATTCTACACTATAAGACAAGTGAGCCGTCCCACTGGGAGCAGTAGGGACGACTGTTACTGGACCTTTTTACTGTTGAAAAATCTAATTATATCATGTAAAAGAAAGAAGAACACAATTATAGCTCTTGGACTTGGAAAAAGCTTAATCAAGTTCCATTTATTAGCTTCTTTTTTTGTTTGTTTTTAGCTTTAAACTGATCTGTGATGCAGTTGAAAACTGCAGAAAAAAAGATGAAAAGAAGATTAAGTTAAGAAGGTTTTAATGTATTCTTGAAATATTTCCAAAAAATAAATAAATAAATACATTTGTTGGTCATGAGTTGCCTTAAAAGGTGGAAAAAAAAAATTGGAAATATTTTTTTCTTCATGTCCTAAAACCAGTCTGATGTCATGGGGTCCTTTTTGACCCCTGAGGACCATGGGTGCTATAAAAAAAATTATAAAACGCGTAAAAATGTATGAAGAAAGTGAAATTTATATTATATATAAAGGATGCAGAGGGGCACATATGCTGAAAATGTCAAGCAATTCTATGAAAGTTATCCTATATTACAGTTTTTTACAACCGCTATGACGCGTTTTCAAAACTCTTCACACAGTTACCACAACATCAGCCTGTGTGGGCGAAACAATTAACACAATTCTTCTTCTTTTGACACAAAATACACACATTCTACATGTTTAAAATTAGTTTTAACTCCTTTTACACACAAGCTCAATCAAGACCAAAACAGTAGATGTTAACTGGTGAATTTTCAATTGCTTTCACACGGTTTGTCAAAACAGAACAGGTGCTGGGCTTTTTTCAATCACATCATCTATATTTATATTTCATTTGCAATGCAGTTAAGTGTTTACTGCAGATGCTGTCATTTACTGTCTTCTTCTTTCATAAAAATTCGGAAAAGCTGCTGTGACATGGGTTTTTCGCTTTTTTTGTACTGAGTGTTGTACAAAAAAAAGGAAGAAAATCATTGCCCAACAAATGAAAAATGAAGAACATCATCACAAACATTAATTTACATGTTTGATCAATACAATAATCTGTTGATTGTAAAAGAAAAAGGGAAAAAAAGTAGGTTTGACACATGCAAAATGATTCAGTTTGTGTTATTCCATCAGTTGTCTGTGTTTTTTATGACTGACTAAATGTTTCTGTTGGAAGACAACGTGTGTCGGTGCTTTGGTAGATTTGGTGAACTGTGTTTGTGTATTATTATATTTTGGAAGTGTGTGTCTGTGTTAAGTTACACTGTGTGATTTTGAGCATGAAATTAACTGTTTGGGGAATTGTGTTTTTCAGGTGTGATGTGCGTTAACAGTTTTGAAAACGTTTTTAAGGTTGACAAGTGTGCTATGACTTTTCTAAGGGTTTTCAAATTATTCGGCAAAAACACGCCAACAAATCCCCCCAATGTAACCCTATGGAGAGGCTAGAGTGGATGACATCATCAGTAGGGTGCAGAGGGAGAGAAAAATTTGTCTGTCAATTTTTTTCATTACATAACTTCTTTTTCTCATTTTAACTTTTTTCTGTGACTTCGACTTTTTTCTCGTGACTAATTGTTTTTTTCATTCTGACTTTTTCTTGTGACTTTGACTTTTTTCTTGTGACTTTTTTTTCATTTTGACTTTTTCCTTGTGACTTGGACTTTTTTTTCATTTTGTCTTTTTGTCCTGACTTGGACTTTTTTTTTTACCTGACTTGGACTTTTTTTCCCTGACTTGGACTTTTTTTTCCTGACTTGGACTTTTTTTCTTATTTTGACTTTTTTTCCTGACTTGGACTTTTAGCATAAATGTAAACGAGGGGGAGAACAGTTTTGAAAACGTTTTTAAGGTTCTGACAAACGGGTCTTAGCGGTTGTAAAAAACTGTAATGGGATGATGAAAAGGACTACAGGAGGGTTAAGCAAACAATAGAAATAAAAACTGTTGTGTAAAGGACTTTCTCCTTTGTTGCTTCATCCAGCCAAGTCTGTGCGGGTTAAGATCAAGCTGAGCAAAGAGGGCCGCAGCCACGACAAAGGCAAGAAGAGGCAGAGTCGAGGGAAAGCCAAGCCGGTGGTCAGCGACGACGAGAGCGACGAAGACATGGACGACAACGTGAGTTGTTCCACTTGGCTGCATGTTAGTGCAGCGTCAGCACATCTGTCAGCTCAAACAGTCAATGTTTTACTCAGGAAGAAGCAAAAGGGACTGTTTCAGCGTAAAATTCTGACAGGAATTCATTCATATGGAGGGAAAAAACTGATGAAAAATTGCAAGCTAAAATAGTTTTAATACTACTGACAACCGCAGCTTTAGAAACCCTCATTTTCTTTTCATTGAAGATGAGAACCAGCCCGCTGAGAGCTGTTTAACAACACATTGGGTCTCAGTTCTGGTTGTGGTGATCTAAAGTCCTGCTGCTTTCCTTTCAGCTGTCTAATCAGCAGCTGTTTCACACCTGGACGCCAGGTGCAGCCCCGTAATTACTGTTCACTTTTGGTAGAAGAAAAGAAAGAAAAAAGTACTCGCAGTCATAACAAACGTTTACTGTTCTGAGAAACACAAACATGATGCTTTCTGTGATAGAATCTTTATATTAGCATATATATATTCAGTCATGGAGAAAAAATATTAGACCCTTGTTTTCTTCAATTTCTTGTTCATTTTAATGCCTGGTACAACTAAAGGAACATTTCTTGTGATTCAACTTTTTTTCTCGTGACTGTCTTTTTTCTTGTTATTTTGACTTTTTTTCTCGTGACTGTCTTTTATTTTATTTAATTTTTTCTTGTGACTTTGACTTTTTTTCTCATTTTGACTTTTTCTTGTGACTTCGACTTTTTTCTTATTTTGACTTTTTTCGTGGCTTAAATTTTTTTTAAATTTTGACTTTTTTCTTGTGACTTCGACTTTTTTTCTCGTGACTGACTTTTTTCTCATTATTTTAGCTTTCTTTCTTGTGACTTTTTTATTTTATTTTATTTTTTTTGTGACTGACTTTTTCCTCATTTTGACTTTTTTTCCTGACTTCGACTTTTAGCATAAATATGAATGAGGGGGAGAATATAAAAGTATAGAACAATAACCATAGACAGAAAAGTAAAATAAAAATTATATACATATAATGTATGTATAATGTATCTATTTACAAAACAAGATGTAGTGAACATTATTGCACAAGGGTGGAGTATATATATTACACAGTAGTATGAGATATTAATGCACCAGAGTTTAGAAATATTGCATATTGTTTGGTGGTTCTATCCCCGTCTCCTCTGCTCTGTATAAGAGGAGCCACTTCTCCACATCACGCTCCAACCAACTTTAAATATTAGAGCTACTTTCAGTCTGAATAAGAGTAAATCAACCTTAAAAGCATGACAAATACACTCTGATGTTCTAAATCTACTGAGAACAGACAAGTTGTTTCCCTTCCACCACATTTTCGATCAACATTCAGCATCAGCTGGCGGCCCGAGGCGAGTTTTTATTTATGCCAGCAGCGATGCTAAACTGCAGGTCGTGTGAGGTTAATATAAACAGCTCCGCCAAAATAAGAGCTTCTCCTGAGCGTGGCCAGAAGTCGTGTTACTTTGTGACTACAGATTCAGTCAGCTGTCTGTCAGTCACAGAGTTCAAAGGAAAGTCTCCCTCGCTACTTAACCCCAGAGTTAAAGCCCTGACACCTGTGATTCCATCGCACGTCAGTAAAAGTTTGGGTTCTAGTGTGAATATGCAATGAAATTCAGACTTTTTCTTCTTTTGGAACGAGGTCAATCTTTCTGAGTTTTTGAGGTTTATAAAACAACAATACGGAGGCTCTGGAGTCTGAACTGGGAGGCCAGACTTTACTACTTCTTTTGACAAAGCCAGCACATAGCACATGCTTTATTAACCTTCACAATAAAATAATAATACACTTTATTTGTATAGCAGCTTTCTTACATGAGATGCAGCATAATGTGCTTTACAATGAAGAATTACAGGCCAGTGCTTCACATTGAAAAGACATAAAATTGAACATATTAAAGCATTCAATTCATAAAATGGAAGTAACAATATAGATAATAAAAAGTGCAGCAGAGAAAACTTAATTGAGTGTGCTTGAAAGAGCACACTATCTCCTCTCCACCGGGCTTAATCCTATTTATTCTTCCGCTTCCTCCGTGTTTTTCCGGTCGACTACTCCTCCCAGAGTTTTGGTCGCACATACACTAAAAAGCTATCAAATCGACCCGCTCGGCCATGACAAGTGTGCTGTGACTTTTCTAAGGGTTTCGGCACACAGTTTTTAAATTATTGGGCAAAAACACGCCAAAAAAATCCCCCCAATGTTACCCTATGGAGAGGCTAGAGTGGATGACATCATCGCTAGAGTGCAGAGGAAGAGAAAAATTTGTCTGTCGACTTTTTGTGACTTACTTTTTTCCCCTCATTTTGACTTTTTTTTCGTGACTTCGACTTTTTTGTCATTTAGATTATTTTTTCTCATTTTAAATTTATTTTCATGACTTCGACTTTTTTCCCTTCATTTTGACTTTTTCCCCTGACTTATATATTTTTGTCATTTAGATTTTTTTGTTATTTTGACTTTATTTTCGTCTTTCAACTTTTTTTCCTGACTTCGACTTTTTTTTCTCATTTTGACTTTTTTCGTGAATTGGACTTTTTTTGCCCCCAAAATTGCCTTTTTTTTCCTGACTTGGACTTTCTTTTTCATTTTGACTTTTTCTTGTGATTCAACTTTTTTTTCTCATTTTTTGACTTTTTTTTGTGACTTCAACTTTCCTCTCATTTTGACTTTTTTCTTGTTATTTTTACTTTTTTCTCATAATTTCAACTTCTTTCTTGTAATTTTCGACTTTATTCTCCTAATTTTTACTTTTTTCTTCTCATTTAATTTTTGTGACTTCGACTTTTTTTTAATCACAGACAGACAGACAGACAAACAAACACACCAACACCTGCTTTATTATCTTACATGATCCCTCCTCTTTTCCATTTTGAAAAATCGTAACCTAAAAATCTTTGGGAGAGAGTCAAGCACACTCAAAACGTCTTTAGAAATGTTCTCGTTAGTACTTTACAGTTGTGTGTGTTGGGTCTGTCTAACTGTCCCGACGAACACAAACACACACTGGTTTGTCTAATAGAAATTAATTCTCCCACAGTTTAGACTTACAGGTTGTTCCACCTGGTTGAGTCCAGGATAAAACCGGCTCGGACCCTGACAGCCAAACCCACCAACTGCAGCTTAAACTGTATTTTAAAATCTTAATGCAATCGTTATCACATAAAAGTGTAAAATGAATATATAAAATGCATGAGGTCCCATAAAAGTGTAGCAAGAGAGCATAAAATCAGTATCAGAGTGCAGCAGAGAGCAAGTGCAAAGATATTTGGCAGAAAAACACGCTGCTTGACTATTTATTAGAGAGAAATCAAACTCACTCAGAGGCTTTCACTAAAAGGAAGTCAATAAAATAGAGAAGGATGTTGAATCCATCATATTTCTTCTGAAGAATGAGCTCATTTTGACATTTTATTGATCACAAATTCCACTGCTGGTATAAATCATTTTGATGCAGAATATTTGCAGGTAAGTAAAGAACTTTAATGAGTGTTTCATCAGTCGAAGTGGAGACTCAGAACCCAGACAGGAAGTAAAGAGAAGAGCTCCAGGGTGATTCTCATGAACCAGTCTAAGTTCTGTCTGAAGATTATAAGGACATACTTTATTAAACTAAATATATTCCACTTTTATATGAATGAACAATATAGCCACAATGAGGCACAATTCATTGTTTTGTGTTAAATAATATTTTCTATATTTTTGATGCACAAATTAATTACCGTAATGCGTCCAGATAAAAATGTCATGGTTTCCCCACACTTATATATAATAAATATTTAATAAACTTTATAAAAATAAATATACATTTGTTTAAAAATGTATAATTTAACAGAATATAATCAAACATAATGGTTTTTAGCAATGTATAAAGAACAAAATCTGAATGAAAATTGATGAGAAAAAATGGTCAAATGTTACGGTAATGATAGAATCGTTTGCATTAAAATATGTGTATATTTTAATAAAATACATTTTGGTGATACCAGCTACCCTTGAGCATATTTAAATGCTTGCCAAAGAAAAAAAAAACAGTTTTTTTATTTCTATTTAAAAATGTGTTACGGTAATGAATTTTGCTCACAGTGTCTCTAAAAATGTCAGAAAATACATAAAAAATTTCCAAATAGATTATAAATTCATATTAAACAGTGACTTTAGATTGCATATGTTATAAAGGGTCAAATGAAATATGTATTCAGCGCTCTTGTATTTTGCTACGAGCTGCACCATGTTCATGAGGATCACCCTTCAGCTTCAGACCTTTTCATCTGGAGATCTTTGTGATTTCAGCTCGTTGACCTTTTGCTTCTCTCAACAGACAATAAACCTTCATCACATGGCGCCTCCTCTCTCTCCTCTTTCTCTTAATAATTTTTTTTCTCTCTCTATCTGCAGGATCAGTCAGACAAGAGTGACGACGACTGAGGACGAGAGGATATTGATCATAGCACTTAAAGACAAAAGGACAATATCTTACATCACCGTTGTTCAGGTTCATATTCTGTATTTTTTTAATTTTTACTTCATTTGTCTGTTTGTAGTGTCGCACCTTCTCCTACCAGCTTGGAAATGTATTACTAATAATCAATAAGCTACAGCAATACCAATCTGCTTATATTCCTGTTTTTAAGACAATTTTTTAGTATATTTTTTAACTCTGTGCTTTAAAAGACGGTTTCAATTCTGTATGAAAAAAAAGTCAGAAAAAAAAAAAAAGATTTGGTCGTGCTATACACGCTTTTGCTTGATTTGTACCCGCTTGCTTGCACTTTTAGAAAATGAAATGAAATTAATATCAAAATTTAAAAAAAAAAAATGGTGTAATAAAAACAAATATATATATATATAAATATATAAAGAGCCAAGGACATCCAAGTTAATCTGGAGAGCCACTGGTGTTTTAAAAAATAAGGCAATCAATCAAGTTTTTAATTCATTGTTTCACCTCGTGCAGTGCCAAATGTTAGAGAAACTGATTGTTCACTAAGCCCCGCCCCCAAACAGCCAACCAGCCAATCACAGCTGAGCTTCGAGATTCATAGATGTATTCTTTCCAAAATAAAAGAACAAAAATAGAATAAACAGCATGTTTATCTGCTCTAATAATGGCGCTAAATGTTTGATATTCTGGCTTTAAAACACATAAATAAAATGCAATATTATTATTATTATCCTCATTATTAGGCTCAGGCCAATGGACGATGACCTCCATTGTTTAGTATTTCAGTCACAGTTCTGTCCTGCCAAACTCCTCAGTTGCTCCTCATTCTCAGAACCTTTTCTCTTGTAAAGTTAAACCCGGAAAATGAGATTAGAACAGAATGTTTTTATATTTTTTCCATATCAAACTTCGACATTTCTGCTGTTTACTATGACTTGACTTGTGAGGATGCCAACTTTTTCTCTCAGACATGTTAGCTTTAGCATCTGTCTTTTAACGTGATGTCACATATTTAGCCGCAAAGACTTCTTTTACAAGATTCTTGATATAAAACGAGTCAGCTGAAAAACATTATGAAGGGAATAAGAAGCCAACCAACTCATAAAGCACAACAGTTTTAAAAGTGTACTTGTAGGTAAAACCTCAGATCTCACTTTCACTTATTACTCTTACAGTGCTAGCAGAGAAAAAAAATGCATCACTTCACACACAAGTGACTTGAAAACAAAGCGCTTTTCTTTGTTTTGGATTTCGACTTTTTTAAATCTCATTTTGACTTTTTTTTTTTCCATTTAGACTTTTTGTCTTGTAACTGACTTTTTTTCCTCATTTTGACTTTTTTCCTGACTCGATTTTTTTTGTGAATTTGACTTTTTTTCTCAAATTGCCTTTTTTTTTCCTGAATTAGACTTTTTTCATTTTGACTTTTTTCTTGTGATTCAACTTTTTTTTCCTCATTTTGACTTTTTTCGTGACTCAATTTTTTTTTTTACTTTGGCTTTTCTTCTTATTTTGACTTTTTGTCCTGACTTCGACTTTTTCTTTCTCAGTTTGATTTTTTTTCGTGGCTTCGACTTTTTCTCATTTTGACTTGTTTTTCATAAAGCACAACACCGTTTTAAAAGTGTACTTCTAGGTACAACCACAGACAGTTTCATTTTATTCTCTTTAGCAGCACTGATTTGTGTTTTTAGATCTCACTTTCTCGTTTTACTCTCACCGTGCTCGCAGAGAAAAAAGTGCATCACTTCACACACAAGTGACTTGAAAACCAACCGCTGCTGATCGTAGCCAGAGCATCAAACACCAATCTGTGTTACCTCATTCTGCATTAGTGACTTTATTTTTTAACTGAAAAATCTTTGAGACTGTTATACAACCATAAAGTGCATATTTAGGACTCTTTTTTAAATCTACAATATTCCGCGATTTAAAATGAATCGCATGAAAACACAAGTTCAACCAGTTTATGAAGCTAATTATAATTATAAGCTATTATCGAGCCAGAAATAACATGTTTTCTTTTGTCTGAAATACTTGAAAATACAAATTTTAAAAAGCGAATGAATTTGAAAAGTAAATCAGCTGTTTTCATTGAAACCTGAGACCTGAAAGCTCACAGGAAGGGGCGGGGCTTAGCGAACCCTCGACTACGAGACTTTAGAGAGTGTCTTTTAAATATATATCTTAAAGCCAGCACAACAAAAATGTTGCTCGATGACTTACACGTACACCTTGAGGTGGCCATAAATGCTGAATGCTTCTTTCTAAACTGCTTTTATTGAGAGAAATGTACTTTCTGTAGGCGGCACATCATTTAGGTAGCAGTCCTTGTGTTTCATGTGTCCTTCCTTCCCTCTGATGCTTTTCAAGTCGTCGTGTATCGGAGCAGAAGCTCTGAAACGTGTTGTAATAATTTTCTTTTGATTGAGAAAGGCTGCAGATTCACAGAGAAACCTGTTGAACAGAACCAGCATCTACTGTAGCTAAATGTAGCATCTGAAAACAAGTTGCATACACCGTAAACAACAAAAAACACAAAGAAAACTATTTTGGGGATTTAAAATTTCGATTTGAATGAGACAATGAATTTAACAGTTTGTTTTGATTGATTTAGATTGAGGTGTTTGTGTTCCTGTATTAGTTTTGAAACCTCCTTTTATTGGTTTATATGTTTACGTTTATATGTATACGTTTGTAGCATGAACTCTTTTTGGCAATATACTCTGTACATGCAGATATATATCATTTTTTGTTTGTGTACCATGTGCTTGCCGACTCTCCATAAGTGTGACTTAATCATTGCTTTCTTTGCACAGTGTCTTTGTGGTTGTTTCTCATAGCCCAGGGCAAATAAAATCTCACCGATTTTCAGCACAAAACACATTTTTCCTGTCTTATTTCTTTGCTGGAAACCATTTCTACCTGTTGGTGTAACAGGTTTCCCAGTGTGCACTCAATATGGAATTTATTGTTCACCCCATGTGTTCTGGAAATACAATTATTAGCTGCAAAACTAGTTCTTGGCTGTGGAACTGCTGTCACTTTTTAATGGTGTTTAGAAACTGCTTGTCAACAAGTGCTGAAATGAGTCTTTATGGTCTGACAGGTGATATAAATTCAGTTCATTCATGTATTAACCTTGTGCTAATTGCCTTTGCAAATTTCTTTATAATTCTTAAATCAAATTCCACAGTCGTCCTCTTTCAGGTTAATCTACTTTCTGTCACAGTGTCTCAGCGCCCACACGGCCGTTCTAAAGCTTTATTACTTTAAGTCAGATTTCTGAGGAGTCTTTCTTTACTAATAGATATTATTTAGCATGAAGGTTTTGAACAAAACGCCTCACAATGATTCATGCAGACTGACAGCTGAAAGAGACAAAGATCTCTCTGAGCAATAAATTCAGTAAGAAAAGAATAAATAAAGCTGTCACACTGGTGAAAGACACGAGAAGTTTAGCATTATTGAATAGAAAAAGGTTCCA
This sequence comes from Centropristis striata, assembly GCF_030273125.1. Classification (NCBI taxonomy): domain Eukaryota; kingdom Metazoa; phylum Chordata; class Actinopteri; order Perciformes; family Serranidae; genus Centropristis; species Centropristis striata. Next base: position 4,046,778 of record NC_081523.1, read on the forward strand.
GTTTCAGTGTCAAGTGCATATAACGAGCTGGAATCATCAACATTTGATGCTGATAATTTTGTACTTTTACTTCAGTAAGTTTTGAATGCAGGACTTTTACTCTTTTAGTGGAGTAATTTCACAGTGTGGTATTAGTACTTTTACTTTAGTAAATACTTCTTGCACCACTGCACTGCAGAGGCCCAAAGAAAAACAGACAAACTAAATATTGTATTTGGACGGGAAAACTAATCCAAGCTCCAACAGTATTCTCTCCTGTCCTGCTGCACCATGGGGACAGTGAATACATTTTAATAGAATAAAATAAACTTCATTGTCCAGTCGAGGCAGGAAAATTGTATTTGGTCTTGTTTTAGTAAATGCACAACGTGGCCACAGATGAGAAATATCACACACACATGCAGCCTTAACTCACATTTAAGTTAACTATAGTTTGCTGACTAAATTATTGTATTTTACATAAAACAACCATTGTAAAAACATATTTTTCTTTCTATCTTTTAGACCTTGTTTTGCTGTGAATCATTTAATTCTTCTTTTTTGGGGGCTGAAACTATTTAAAAGTTAAATTATGCATGCAGCTTGTGTTTTTTACTGTGTTTTTTTCTCTGTTATAATCGATATTATTGAAGGAAAAAAGAAAAACATCGATATTACAGGTGTTTCCAAACTTTTTCCAAGGTTGTTTACTTCCCTCCATGTCTCCCAACACAACTGTAAACAAGATTATTTGAGCGGAGAGCCTTAAAAAACAATTAGCAGGGTTTAAATATCACATACTTTCATCATCGTCTCTATATAACACAGCACAAATGAGCAAACCCCAACTGGTTAAACACATCTAATGGATCTAAGAAAACAACAAACATCTTTCCATTATTAATTGTCTAATTTTGCTCTCTGGTGTATCTGGATCATTACGGCCCTGCAGAGCTGCCAGCACGCTGCACAACATTTGTTTACACTTGGGTTTTTTTCTCGTGGCCTGAAGCGATGGAGAGTGAATCCCCGACAGTGTTTTTATGTTTGTTTACTGTACATCATACTGTGTCCTTCCTCAGACATGAGTGGAGTAAACAAAACCTGAGGGGCAGAGAAAGAAGGAATGATGGAAAATGATTTCATCTGGGACTCTCCGTGTTGTTGCTCTGCTCCAGGCAGCTGGTCACCCCAGTTTAGAGTGTGTGTGAGGTAAAGTGTGGCCGACTGTATCGAGCACGGCAAAAACATCTCAAGTTTAACACATTTTACTGCGACTACTACTACTACTACTAATGCCTGACCTCGTTTTTTAATGAGCTGGAGAGTTTTTCCTCTAAAGGCAGCAGGTCAGATGTTGGACATTTGCAAAACATGCATAACTTAAACTGCAAATTCCAGTTTCACCCCAAAAATGTCATTATCAAGACATTTTACTGTGGTTTTTAAATATTTAAAAACAGAATATTAATGTGCTCCTTCAGCAGAGTTTGCATCATTACCCTGAACACACGATTTTACTGTCCTGTTCAAACACACAGTGCACTGTGGAAGTGGCCTGTCAATCACATGGTAGCCCCGCCCTAAATCATGCTGTATTGAAGACGATTTGAAAAAAATTGAGACCATTAGCTCATTAGGAAAGTATTTACTGAGGTAATGAATAAAGTGAGACGTAGGGTAATTGTCCTATTTACTTTCACGCAAGCGTCTTTTTGCGACAAGTGGAGTCGCCCCCTGCTGGCCATTAGAAAGAATACAGGTTTAATGCATCGTGACTTGTTTAATGGCATCACAGCTGTATTTGGCTGTATTTAAAGGCATCATGGTGTTTTTGGCTGTAATTAAAGGCATCGTGGTGTTTTTGGGCTGTAATTTAAGGCATCATGGTGGTTTTTGGCTGTATTTAAAGGCATATTGTCTTGTTTAAAGGCATCATGGCTGTATTTGGTTGCAATTAAAGGCATCATGGCTGTATTTAAAGGCATATTGATAAGTTTTAAAGGCATCATGATTTGTTTAAAGGTATCATGGTGTTTTTTGGCTGTATTTAAAGGCATCATGATTCATTTAAAGGCATCATGGCTGTATTTAAAGGCATCATGATTCATTTAAAGGCACCATGGCTGTATTTGGCTGTATTTAAAGGCATCATGTTGTTTTTGGCTGTATTTAAAGGCATCATGATTTGTTTAAAGGCATCATGGCTGTATTTGGCTGTATTTAAAGGCATCATGATTTGTTTAAAGGCATCATGGCTGTATTTTAAGGCATCATGGTTGTATTTAAAGGCATCATGGCTGTTTTTAAAGGCATCATGGTGTTTTTGGCTGTATTTAAAGGCATCATGGCTGTTTTTAAAGGCATCATGGTGTTTTTGGCTGTATTTAAAGGCATCATGATTTGTTTAAAGGCATCATGGCTGTATTTAAAGGCATCATGATTTGTTTAAAGGCATCATGGCTGTATTTAAAGGCATCATGATTTGTTTAAAGACATCATGGCTGTATTTAAAGGCATCATGGTTGTATTTAAAGGCATCATGGCTGTATTTAAAGGCATCATGATTTGTTTAAAGGCATCATGGCTGTATTTAAAGGCATCATGATTTGTTTAAAGGCATCATGGCTGTATTTAAAGGCATCATGATTTGTTTAAAGGCATCATGGCTGTATTTAAAGGCATCATGGTTGTATTTAAAGGCATCATGGTTGTATTTAAAGGCATCATGGCTGTATTTAAAGGCATCATGATTTGTTTAAAGGCATCATGGCTGTATTTAAAGGCATCATGGTTGTATTTAAAGGCATCATGGTTGTATTTAAAGGCATCATGGCTGTATTTAAAGGCATGGCTGTATTTAAAGACATCATGGCTGTATTTAAAGACATCATGGCTGTATTTAAAGGCATCATGACTGCATTTAAAGGCATCATGGCTGTATTTAAAGGCATCATGGCTGTATTTGGCTGTATTTAAAGGCATTGTGGAGTTTTTGGCTGTATTTAAAGGCATCATGATTTGTTTAAAGGCATCATGGCTGTAATTAAAGGCATCAGGATTTGTTGAAAGGCATCATGGCTGTATTCAAAAGGCATCATGACTGTATTTGGCTGTATCTGAAGGCATCATGGCTGTATATAAAGGTATCATGGCTGTATTTGGTCGTTTTTAAAGGCATCGTGGTGTTTTTGGCTGTATTCAAAGGCACCATGGCTGGGCACCATGCTTTGTTTAAAGGCATCATGGCTGTATTTCAAGGCACCATGGTGTTTTTTTTGGCTGTATTTAAAGGCATCTTGACTTGTTTAAAAGCATCATGGCTGTATTTGGCTGTATTTAAAGACATCATGGTGTTTTTGGCTGTATTTAAAGGCATAATGGCTGTGTTTAAAGGCACCATGACTATTTAAAGGCACCATAACTATATTTCAAGGCACCATGGTATTTTCTTGGCTGTATTTAAAGGCATCTTAACTTATTTAAGGGCATCATGACTGTTTTTGGCTGTATTTAAAGGCTTAATGACTATTTAAAGGCATCATCACTTGTCTTAAGGCATCATGGCTGTATTTAAAGGCATCATGGCTGTATTTAAAGGCATCATGGCTGTATTTACAGTCATCATGGCTGTATTTCATGCCATCACAGCTGTGTGGTGCGGCTCAGACGCTGGAGGGCAGGATACAGGCCGGCGTACTGTACAGCTGGCAGGACCCTCACACACCACAGCACATCAAAACAGCTTTACTTTTTGTATTCCTGCCATTTTAAACAGAGCTTGACTAAGCCAATTCCCCCTGAAGAATGACCGTCCATCGCCCCCTCTTTTTTATCTCCCTCTTTGAAGTGCCGAGCTGTTGGGATAGACTTGAGCCCAGGAAGAGAGCGGCAAATTGGATGTTAATCCTTGTCTGAGTGCCAGAGATGTCAGCCGGAAAAAGTCAGGTGCCAGTGCGATTTGTGCTATTCCTCTGTAGCTTTTGTCCTCCATCATCACATTCTCCAAGCAGCAGATGCAGGTCCCTCCAATCGCAAACTGATTCAGGGAATTTTCCTTCCTAATGGCTGATGAATGGTGATCTGAAAGGGCCAGGTGCTCTCTATTATTAGTTGATCTGGTGTTGTGCTCCGTCCACATTCAAGGTGGGAAACGGGCCCGATCGATGCTAACTCTTGCACAACTTAAAAGGAAGAGCGGGAAAAGGCTTTGTCTCCCTTCGGATTCCGGGGTTCACTATCAGTTTAACGCATGATCGAGGAAAAGCTCATTTTTCTTTGCAGTGCCGAGTCCTTTTGAACTCAAAGAAGTGGTGGAATGTAACTAAGTACATTTACTCAAGTACCGATTCCAGGCACTTGAACTTTTCTTTTCAGGCTACGTTATATATCGTCTATAACACTTCGGAGGGACATTTTCTACTTCACAGCATTTATCTGACTAGCTATAGTTACTAGCTACTCATTGTTTACTAGTAATAAGATTTTGTACACAAAACATATGAAAAGTACAGCTGAAACAATAAGGTGCTTATTTCCCTGATAGAGAATGATTTGGCCCTGTGTCTTGGTAATCCTTTGAAATTTTCATGCAAAAATATTTAATTTGCCGCCTTTACTTTGAAATTTTTCAATTTATTTGTGTTTATTTTGAATTTTGTACTATGGGTTGGACAAAAGAAACACCATAACTTTGGGTGTTGGACCAACAGCATTTCTTACGAGAAATACTTTTTTACATATTTAAAGGCATCTTGACTTGTTTAAAGGCATCATGGCTGTATTTAAAGACAACATGGTGTTTTTGGCTGTATTTAAAGGCATCTTGACTTGTTTATTTATGGTAAGTAAATATACAGGATCATTTAATTGTCTGTTAACTAGGGTTGTCAAAAGTATCGATACTCAAAAAAGTATCGATACTAAAACCTTGTATCCGGATACGATACTCATTTTCAAAAGTATCGAGTATCTGAAGCTTGTTATCATAGTTGCAGTTTCTTTTTGCACAACTGTTTTTTATTATAAATATTTAACCTGTGTTTCTGTTCATTTTTACATGTTGCATTTTTCTTGTTCATAAAAACATTTCTGTTAAATTTTGGGGTCTTTGTTTTTATCCTTGTGGTATCGAAAATGGTATGGAGTATCGAATATTTTCCTGAGTATCGAGTTCAACCCTTCTGTTAACAGATAAATAACTGTTAACTAAAGTGTAATTAATAATGAATTTACCAGCAAGGACAGGGAGAAACATGATATATACACTAAAAGCATTAATATGCCCATTAAATGTCAGAAAACAGTGAATCATTTCCATCACCTTTAAAGCAATTTCCATTCCTAAAGCCCCGAGTGATGTCTTCAGATTGCATACATGTCTGCCCTTTGGACCTACATTTGTCACATTTTTTGCTAATTTTAATAGCACGTCGGCATTAACAGACAACGTTTGAGACCTCTGACACTGAACCTGAATTACATCCTGTGTGTAATTACACACCTCCTCCTATTTACTGTGATTATCTCAGTCTTTATCCCGACCCTGAGCCTGTGGCACAGCTCAGCGTGGAGACTGAGAGCATGAAATCACACAGATACAAAGAGGCAGAGATGAGCTTCCTGTGACTCACTCTGCTGATAACTCCTGATATAATCGGGAGTTCACAGGTTCAGCAGGAAGCGGTGTCTCTGCTGGCAGCAGGTGAGCTGGGTTGGTGGGTTTAGACACATATCATCCTTTAATGGGATATTAAATTATCTGGCAGCATGGTACTATGTCATGTCTAATCTATTCTTTATACGGTGTAATGCTTTATGACTTCTAGAGTACCATTCACAGCTGATGGTTGATGGCTTACACTGAAGAGGACATTTGTACTATAAAATATAACAGTGAATGTAATCATCTATAAATAGCAGTGAGTGAAGAGCCGTGCCAGCAGCTGTGTGAGGCTCAGCTGTGTTTCCAGCTAAATACTAACATCAACATTCCCAAAATGGCAATAGTCATCGGATTGTCCCATTCCAGAGTCGGGAAGTCATTATTCTGACTTCAGTGTGTTCATGAGCGTCATTTTGTGGAAATAACATGGACACTACAATGAAGATGTGTTGTATTTTCCATGTTTATAACCTAAAACCAATATAATATAACTTTACCTCACTTTTTAACCCTTGTTAGTCCTCCCGTCGACTATATACAACGTCCTATGGGGTCAAAAAGGACCCCATGACACAAGATTGGTTTTAGGATATGTAGAAAAAAATTATTTCCAACTTTTTTTTCACCTTTTAAGGCAACTCGTGACCAAAAATTTTATATATAATTTTCATTTTTTTTTTTTCATTATTATTGGTCAATTTTAGTCAAATATACAAAATTAGGCATCATTTCAAGAGAAAAAAAAGTAATAAAACCTGAATATTTTTATCAATAGTTATAGTGAAATTATAATTTCTTGATGGGAATGCACAGAGTAGGTTATGTCAACTTTTAGTGAAAGTTATTTTTTGAAAGCATTGTTCAATTTTTGGATGTCAGCAATAATTTAAAAAAGAATCACACCCAAATAGGACCCCATGACCACAGGAGGGTTAATAAGGTTATAATGCTAATAAAAAACATTTCGAACTAATATAGATCACTCTCCATAGACGGCAACTACCTATCACAGCTTATAGTATATTACAAATTACATAAGAGCAAAAAATGTAAATGCAATAAATGGATTTTTAAAAATATAATAAACATGTTGCATGTATTTATTTATTTTAAAAGATAAATGTAGCTACAAGTCCACATATAGCTGCCCCTGGTGGCAGCAGAAAAGTGTGATTTTAATGGCACTATACAGTTTAAGTGGATGTATAATAAATGTAATTTAACCCTTATCACATTTACTACCCTCTCCTGACCCTTGTGGCCAAAAAAGGCCACGCACACTAAAACTGCTATAAAATCACCATACATCAATATTGTTTTCAGATTTTTTTCCCATAAATCTCTTAAACAACTTCAGACTTGTTGAAAACTACCAAACATTAGGGAGAAGTGAAATCCTTCTGGCAAGATATTATTAATATGATTGATCAAATATTAGCTAAGAAGTTGCCACTGGACCCCAAGCTTTTTCTTCTGGGCATATATCCAACTATCCCACACTTACAAAATAAAGAATCTAGATTTGTGGATATGTGTATATTACAAGCTAAACGTATCATTTCTCTTAATTGGAAAGATGTTGATGGACCAAGAATTGGAAGATGGATCAAAGAGATGGCATCAAACATGACAATGGAAAAAAAAACATACATTATTAGACGGAAACAACATGTTTTTGATAACATCTGGAGACCTTTTATGAGTTTTATAAGACATGATGCTAATGTTGGTAACTTGCTTCGGCAGGAGGCTCTGAGGGAGTAGAATGTTTATTTGGTGATGATACTTTGAGTGACACCCTTGAAATCTGTCAGTGTTATAACTATTTTAGTTATAGTATTTGTCTATATAACTAAATTTAAATGTGTATATATATATATATATATGTTTTGTTGTTGTTTTTTCTTTATTGTTATGTATGTATGTTTTTTATTTTTTATTTACTTTTATTTATTGTTTTCATTTATTTATTTGTATTTAATTTTTGCTTTATTTACATCTTTTTTAAAAAAAAATTTATATAGGTTTATTTAGGAGGGGATGGGAGGGAAAATAGGGAGAAAAAGTTTGCTTTGTTGCATGTAATAATGTCTTGTTTGACTAGCTGTAATCTGCAAACAAAAATCTAATAAACACATGTTTAAAAAAAAAAAAAAACATTAGGAAGGGAACAAATGTATTATTATATGAACTCATTTTAATGGTGTTTCAACGCTCATAATTAGAATTGCACCGACAGAGGTAAAACTACATTACGCATGCGCAGAGAAGTTGATTGCCGGTTGCACAGCTGTTACGTGATTGGCCTCGAAGCTGTCAGCCGTTAGTGTTTCTACCAGGAGACGTTAGTTAGTAACTGACGTCACCGTCAACCAAGCGGGTTATTTTCACACAAGACTTTTAAAAGTCTTTTTTTTTTAATAAAAAAAATAGAAATTAGACAATTCCGTGTCTGTGGGAAGCTGTTAAAAACCAAACCGCCGGTAAACAAACTCGTATTTAACGTTTAAAGCATAAAGTGGAAGTGAAGTTTCTCCAGAACGAAAATGGCTAACGGTAATTTAACGGCTACTTTAACTCGTCAAAAAAAAGAAATTTTTAAGTGCTTACCGTGTGTGCTGTTCGGAGGGCCTTTCCACATCTTTCTGAGAGGATTACCAGACATGAAAGCAGCAGGAAACTGGGCAAACATAGTAACCCAAACGGACAACTGCAACTTGAGAGGAGCAACAGGTACGTAGTCGGACTATCACCTGTTTATGTGTGTGGAAAGAGAAGTAGCGCACGAGCTCTGCATCATGTGTAGTAGGGTCACAAACCGTAATACTTGTAATAAAGCGGCAGGTTTAAACTGCGTTCAAGTGAGTCGTCGTTTTGATGCTCGTCTATTCTTGGAATTACGGTACGGGTGCGTGGAGCGGCCATAAAGCATGAATAAAAGACCCGCACTTTTATAAAGGGAGCTCCAAATGTTACTGTTTCCTATCCAATCCACTTTTATCCACTAAATCCACATTCAAACAACAAAAACGCCTCCAAAGTGCTGTACATACAGATTTCAAACAATTAATACTATAGTACTAACTATTAACTATTTTTTCCATGTATTAATATTGAAGTTTGACTGGCTAATTATCATGTAGATTCTTTGTAAATATTAGTTTGCTTAAACTCAAGTAACTTGGCAATAGAGGTTGAGAAAAAATATATATGTTGCGCTAACTTGATAAAATAAGTTCAACCAACATCTTTTTTAAGTTATCTTAAGTAATGTTTTCAAGTCCACATAACTTGATAAAGAAAGTAGAGTCAACAAACTGCTTGTTGTATCAATTATGTATTTCATGTTGAGCCAACTTGATTCACATTTGTAGGAACTTGATAAAATACATTCAACCAACATCTCTTACAGTTAGCTCAAATACTATTTTGTAGTCCAACTAACTTGATAAAGGAAGTTCAGTCAACAGACTACATGTTGCATCAACTCATATTTTGTAGTGTAATAAACTTGACACTATAAATTGACTCAAATTAACTCAGTCAAAGCAACAAGATGACTTGACTTAGTTAAGTTGAGTCAACTAATCTTTTTTTACAGTGTAGTAATGCTATGATACCATATTGTATACAAGGAGCACACCTACAACAAACATTCCTTTTCAATAATGTATTTATACAGCAACCTATGCCCTTTAACCTCAATGTGTGTGTGTGTGTGTGTGTGTGTGTGTGTGAAGCATGTGTATCTGGAGGAGTGTGACTTACGTCGTGAAAAATTTGTATTCCGTAGAGAAAAGTAATAGCACACCGATCCCGATCAGACTGCACGTTTTGATATATAATTTGTCAAATCTGTACCGAGTACCGGGACGAAATTGTGTCCGGAAGAGGAACAAGAAAAAAGTATAACAGTATAACAATATAATAGTGCTCGGTGCGATTGCCCCGTGGCCCTAAAAAAGACAAAGGATGAGAACATGGATCTGAGCTGCCATAGTTGGTTTCCTCTGTAGGGTGGCTGGGTTCAGCCTCAGAGATAGGGTGAGGATCTCAGACATCCAGAGGGAATAGAGATACCGCTCCTTCGCTTTGACACGGGCCAGTTTGGGCATCTGATCAGGATGCCTCCTGGGCCCTTAACCTTTAAAATGATTTTGGTATATCCAATTGGTAAGAGGCCCTGAGGTAGACCCAGAACAGGCTTTTTAACTCATCTGGCCTGGGAACTCCTCAGGGGTCTGGAATATTGAGCTTAGTCTGCTGCCCCTGTGACCCGGACCTGCATAGGTGGAATGGATGGATATTCATCATATTTGAACTGTCATTGTCAAAAGTCCCCAGAAAGAAATCACATGACCCCACTAAGGCAGCGAAGATAAACTAAACACTCCTGCCTGAAAAGGAACAGCATCCCTCCAATGCAATCACTTCCTCCCTCCCTGTTTGACCTCAGCATGATGTGTGCATCCTGTGTGTTAAATCACTCATTTAACACTTTGACTTACCTCATTATCGCACAGTATCTGTTGAGATGTTTTGCTTTATGTTAATGAGTTTGTTCTGTCTTTGCAGAGCTAAGCGCACACACACACACACATGCACACACACACAGACAACCAAATAAATAAGAAATGTGCCAATGGAAAAACAAGTCAAGTGCATGAAATAAGAGAATCATGCATAAAACATAATTTCAAGTGGGTTCTGTTTGAGGTTGTCCCTGTTCAATTTCAAGTTATTTAATTTTTACTACATTTTTATTCTTTCATTATATTGTGTGTTATTTTTAATGGAAGGTCAAATATTGATATAATGTTAATTAACGTTAATAATTGATTAAACATTTAAATAATAAACAGATTAATCGATAATGAAAATAATCGTTAGTTGCAGCCCTAAAATAAATTAATTTGTACATAGAGAATAAAAAAGCCAGAAGGAATTTAATACTAACTTCCCTATAATAATCAAAGATGACAAATCAGTCATTTTCCCAGGGTAGAAAATTAATGATTATTATGCAATTTCACGACTGATGAATTAATAACAATATTAACTTGAATATATCAGAAATTGTACTTCCTAAAGGAAATGAAAAATGAAGCACAACATTTTTTTTTAAACTCCCCTGATGTGGAAGATTTCACCAGTGATGATATGAATAAAAATGGGAAAAAGTGCTTGAGGCGCTGGGTGTTTTGTCATCTGATGAGCTCTGGCAGCAGCTGAGCAATATGAAAGCTAATTTGCATCAATAGACAAACAGATTTCATAACATCTTTAAACTGTCGCCTCATAAGAACCCAGGAATAAATCCTCTGCTGAAAAGCATCCCAGGCTGCACCTCTGAGTCACAAAACAATGTTTATTTATACACAAGTTGGGATAAACAGACACTCATATTCACCCCTGATAATTTGGTTGAAATATTGGCTTGTTCATTTATTTGTTCTGAAGAGCTCCAAACCAAACAAACATGAATAAACTTTTAGTTTTTATAGCATCGAATTGCAGTAACTGTGATGTTGTTTGTGGTGGTATACACTGATGTAATAAATAAATATATATATATATATATATATATATATATTACATCAGTGTTAAAGAACTGTGTTAGAGTTTATGATATAGACCTTTGAAGCACTAATATAGAGAATATATGCACATATACCACCACAAACAACAACACAGTTACTGCAATTCGATGCTATAAAAACTAAATGTTTATTCATGTTTGTTTGGTTTGGAGCTCTTCTCAAAAAAAAAAAAAAAAATATATATATATATATATATATATATATATATATATATATATATATATATTTTTTTTTTTTTTTGTTTGTTTCTTTTACCTTTGTCGATTCTGTATTTTATTGCACTTTTTGCACTTTTATGTGAAGCACTTTGGTGTGGCTCAGCCGTCTGTAAATGCGCTATATAAATAAATTTGACTTTGATATAAAGATTTGAATCCGGGATGGTACAGAATATTGATACAGGAATATATCGTATCATTTCCTCCAGTGACACATTATTGAAACACTGGTGCTAAATATCGATATTTATATTAAAACATGCTAAATGTCTTGGCCAGGAATGTAACCTTTGTAACTTGTTATTTATTTGACATAGGAATAATGGCCCATGTGGACATGGACAAGTTGTAGTCAGTCTATTGTGTTAACCCTCTATGGTACGGTGTTGCCCCATTATGTGCCTGTTACATTTCTACAATGCATGTTTTTGAGTGATGCAATACTTTAAAAAAGAGGGAAGAGTATAGGGAACCAATAGCAATGCTTTAATTTGTCACATGACCTCCAGGAGGCCATGTTGAAACCCTTTTTTCAGACTTTTCCAAAGGAAACAGCTTTACAATTTTGCGCCACAAAAAATCAATCAAAATGTAATTTTCTGGCCCTTTTCCATCTGGGAAAAATATATTCCTATTGGTAGGTGAGTAAACCTTCATTTTTGATAGTTTCACACACTTCGACTGTTGAAGACATTCATTTCAATGGGTCGTTGGTTCAATGGTTCAATGTTTCCGACAGGCAACATTCAGACGTTAAAAAAAACGTTAAAAAAAGTTCCTTTTATAATCTTTTTTACATTTAAAATGTTATGTATTGTTTCCTGTTGAAGCTACTGAATCTTTTACACATGTTTATTAAATAAATTATGTTAAAATTAATATAAAAACTTTCTTTTTCACTTTTGCACTGTTATGGTACAATGTCGCCTATGGGCAACAAACCCCAAAAATGTAAAAAAAATAATAATAATAATAATTATAACATTTCTTCAGATTATGTTCTATTAGTTACTATTTTAAGGCAGAAAACTTTTTTTTTTCCTAACTGGCATCATAATGCGTACCATAGAGGGTTAAAGTGGCACTGAGCTCTTTACACTTTGTTGTTCATTGTTTCATCTCAGTTATCAGAACCTGTTAAACTGAATCAACACATAATTTGTGCTTTATACATTTTTAGGAGTATGTTTTCCTCTTCAGTTCAAGATATCGTGATATATCGTTGATGATGTCTTGTAGAATCACTGTATCATGATGCCGTCATTATCCTGGGCAACATATCGTGATATTTTTGTACAACAAGAGCAACTCCTGTTTCTCCTCCTCTCTTTGCCTTGTTTCTGTCGTGTCACCTTCCACTAGCTATCACATGCAGAGCACACAGGAGATGGAACATCACAGCTCTTTTTTACCAGCTATAATTGACCTGTTCTCTTTAGCGTGAATTATACATGGCCCCATGTTTGCTATGTGTCATTTAGTGTGTCGTCATTTGATTAAATAGGTTTACTTTGGAATATATGTCGAGTACATATAGTGTCAACTGAAATGATAAGAGTTTAATAGGACGGATGTGTCACCTTAATGCCCTTATCATATGACTTAATATAGTTCTTTACAGTACATGTTAACAAATGTGTGGATCTAGGCCCCCAGACAGTTGTTATGCAGTACACATGAATTATTGTGGTTTGAACTTGATCAAGGATGCTTAAATAGTGGTTGATGAGAGAAAAGTATTAAAAAGTACAAAAAAGTATGTTGATTTAACCCTGGTTAACAGCAAACTATCATATTATTTTGTAGAACTTGAGATAGAACAAGATTCTCAGAGTTAAAGTGTCCACTCGATTGTGAAACAAGAATATGAATTTGACCAAACAACTGATTTTTGAACTTGACAGATTTCCATACTTTGTGATAAGCAGACACATTTCAGCCTGCACCCAAAAAGTATTGAGCCTAGTACGTAGTGGTCGTTGGTAACTTTAAAAGCTTGAAAGATGTGAAGAGGGGTCATGCTCCAGAACAAGCACCCTATTTTTCACTTTGATTTATTTGGACGAGAGTTTAAGTCAACTCCATCTGATTGCCAGCTTGACCCTGGCTGCACATCCCTTTCTCTGACTTCAACTTGATTACCTTCCAATCCAAAGTGAGCTCTATGCAGGTTGTGGTGAAATCGATCTGACAGCACTTGTGTCTCTCAGAATTGATGAAGACTGAAGCTGAAGCTGACGGGTGCTCTGCAGGTTCATCAAGGTCAGACCCCTCACAGCTGTGGGATGTTGCCAGACAGAAACTGAAATAATAACTGGCATAAACCTGAATTTCAGAATTGCAAATTTCAGCAATAAGCTTTTTTAATCGCCATATTAAAGGCGACATGTTTAATCATGCTGAAATGACCAGAACACACACATATAATAAAATAATCACAATCACAACAATGAGCTCTCGTATTTGAATTAATCTGAAACAAAGTTTCAATATAATGCAACAAAGTTATGCGCAAGCTTCCACTTTTAATATCAAAGAGGATGATGACAGGCTCAGGATCAGAGGCAGACAGCAGATAAGTCGGGAAATGTTATAATATTTTGAGCCGCGTTGAACAAAAATTGCAGCAAGTTTAAATGAGCGTGGAGCTAAACAACCCGTCATCATAACACATGTTGAAAAAATGGACGACGCTTTATTTTAAGATGAAGTGCATTTTGAATAGCCTGCATTTATTAATTAATTAATATTACAGTTTTTGATTTTACATTTTACAAAGGACATGTTTATTTACACTTCTTTATTGTGTGGGGGAAAATGTAATTGTGTAATTATCAGACCGCCATTACATTTTTCATCTCGCGCACCCCCAGGGGTCCACGCACCACACTTTGGGAATCCCTGAAGTAGACTATATGGTTCTGCGTGGCTGGTCTGACTTACAACTGCACTGACTAATATTCTCATTGAGTCTAGAGAAGATTAGCTGCTCTCTGCAGTGTTGAATTAGTTTCCCTTTATCTTTAATATATTGATTTTTCATGTTGTCTGAAGTTGTGGATTAGTCGTCAGTTATTCTGATATTACATAATGAAATCAGAGAGACAAGCGGTCAAAGTTTATTTATATTGGACCTAACTGATAGTGGGGGATATTGAAGTTCATCCTACAGACTCTGAACTGGAGGTCATCTTAGTACACACAAACACAGATAGGATGGAGAAAGCAGATGTGCTAAAGTCGGCCAATCAGTGTTTGCTTTCACAGTTTTGTTTGGAGGCAGAGCTGCTCCTCAGACAGCATAATCGTCTGGTTTGATGTAAACATATTGAACAAGCTCATTCAGTTGTTGTTCTTGCTAAACTGCATGGCCTAGGCTCTAAATAAAAAGGTAACAAGTAAACAGAGCAGGGAGCTTAAATAAAAAAAAAACCCTTAACCCCGTCACACCATTTCACTTCACTTAAGTAGATTTAAGACCTGGAGAAACGTCTTATTCCATCCAAATATTCTAATTATTAGCCTCCTACACTGTAAAAAAAAAAATCTATTTAATTTACGGTAAAATACTGGCAGCTGTGGTTGCCAGAACTTCACCATAAAAAATACAGTGATTGGATATTCTACTGTAAAATTAAATGTAAATATCAGGGAAAAAACTGTTATTTCGACTGAATAATCCTGTTTTTTTCAGGGTAATTGTGTCTTTGTGACATTATGGTATTTCTCCATTAATTTTACATGCATTTTTAAAAATATTCTTACATTTTAAGTTGTGTACTATTCCTTGATTTACAGTAATTAAGTGTCTACTATGATAATACTCAATTTTAAATTTGACACTTTATTTCTGATGCAATTTGACAGTGTTTTACTGCAAATTCTACAATCATTTTTTACAGTGAATACTATTCAGTATGCCAAGAAAACATTTAGTAAGTCTTTATGCAATATGAAAAAAATCAAAAAGAGGAGGTCCTCCAGTATCTAGTCTGATCTATTCTGACCCACAATCCTCTCTGCAGCTTAAGAAACATCACATCAACTGAAAGGCGCAGACAGATGACAGTCTGATGACAGCTCACTGAAAGGGTTAGCCAAAGGGTCAAAGTTCAAGGCACAATGTTAGGACGCGTTAAATATATCCCAGTTATATGCACACTGCATGCAAAAGTATGTACTATGTAAGAGCAGCTGCAATATGTACTAAAAGGAAAAGAAACCATTTAGAACGATTTGGAATGCAGCAATTAAGTTATTTTCCCCTCAATGTTATCTGTTCTGGGAATGTGAGCCAGGAAGTGCATGTTCACCCACCCCTCTTTATGTGTAATTTCAATTTGTTTGTAAAAAAGTATAGCAAAAACGTTTTACTCTTAGCTGATCTGAAAAAGTTATCGCTATTAAGGGTGCCCCCTTTTTAAATTTGAAATTTAACTTTTAATCTCGATTATCAAAAATATTCTTGCAAAACTCTAAAAGTTGATCATTTGGCCTGAGTGTGATACATTCCAGAAAAATACAGCATTTTCGATTGTATTTCACACTCTGATACTTGGATTTTGACTCCGATGTTCCACTCCGATGATAATCTTCTGCTTGAGATTTACAAATTTGCATGCTTCAAACCCTCGTCTGTCCTACCGTGATGGTAAATAACAGCAGGTCAGAATAAACAGTGGAGGGCTTCCAGAGTGGGATTTAGCTGAAGAAGTTTTCTTGTGGGATTTTCATGGACACTGCATCCACCATGAGTCCAGAGGAACTTTGACTGTTTTCACTTTGTTCAGATACGTGCATTCATATACCAGTTTGTTTTGTTTTGTCAGTTGTTTGGGGAGGGGATTTATTTCTGCAGCTTTGTTTTCACACACTACAAAACTGTGGGTCAGTTGGGCTACATCCACAGTGACTGTACATAAAGTACATTAGGATTTATTAGCCTCCGTCAGGACGAGGATTTACATCCAGATTGGTGCCAAAGTAATTTGGCCTGCCAATGACAAGAGCAACATGTACGTCTTTGTATTTATTGCTACTGACTGCTGTCTGTAAGCCAAATTGCCCCTCTGGGTATGTAAAGCTTTATTGCACCCGCTTTGAATCATTCGTCTCTCATTAATGAGTGTACACGTACTGTAAACAAACAGTTTTTCAGTTGCCTGCTAATAAACAGCAATGTAGCAGTGAAGAATTTAAGTGAGCTTTGTCTCTATAGTTTTACACAATATTTCAAGTAGAATCTCATCTGCAGATCACAACATTACCTTCCTGCCTACCATGATTTATGCTGTATGTGATATTAACTTTTAATAATCATAATTTGCCAATGCATATTTACGGAAGCCCTGAACCGCAAGTGAAGAAATTTTTTTTTGAGATGTTATCTTGTTATTTCGAGATCATATCTCGTTATTTCAAGATAATATCTCATTATTTCGAGATAACACACCTATGTAAAAAAAAAAAAAAAAAATTTTTTTTTTACATAGGTGTGTTATCTCTAAATAACGAGATATTATCTTGAAATAACGAGATATTATCTCGTAATTACGAGATATTATCTCGAAATAATGAGATAATATCTGAAGAAAAAAAAAATTTTGGAAGATTTTTTTTTTTTATTCTTTTTTTTTTTTTTACATATGTGTATTATCTCGAAATAATGAGATATTATCTTGAAATAACGAGATATGATCTCGAAATAACAAGATAACATCTAAAAAAAAAATTTCTTCACTTGCGGTTCAGGGCTTCCGTACATATTAAACCTCTCAGTGCATCTTTAATTTCCATGAGTTATCAAAGAACACAGATCAGAATGGATGAATTGACTAATCAGAGCAAAGAAGCAATTTTTTTTCTATTAAAGTTTAAAATGCTGGAAAAATCACTTCTGTAACACTTTTTTTTGTTTATTTTTCTGAATTTTTTGACATTTACATCCCTGCATCCACATCAGCTTCATAGAAAAGAACAGAAAGACAACAGAGGCTGTTGATGTGCTGCAGTGGTTTAAACTAAACCGGCAGCTGCAGAAGTGAATCAGTGATTCAGAGCTCTGCTGGCCTCTCTGCTGCAGGGGATTGACAGGGGAAGAAATTTCATGTTGAACCTGACCAGCAGAAAGGACTCCAGTACCCTTCCACCCCTCACCCCACAGACACTGGAGCATTAATGTACATTAGGCTTCATACAGCACATTGCGCTAACCTTCACCTGGTGTCTCAGAGTGTGAAAGCTGCCCACATCCATTCCATCATCATGATGGTATGAGGCTGCCATGTGTAGGAGTACGTTAGATAATTACGCCTGAAGGCTAGGACATTTGGCCAGGAGAGAGGAACAATGTAATAAACCTGCAGTGTGCTATCTGCTGATGGAATGGGAGATTACAGAGAAAAACAGGCTTTATCATGGTTACATCCAACCTGAAATCCACAAGTCTGTTGACATCTGTCAGTGCAGTGAGAGGCAACAGAGATGGTGTCTACAACAACTACACTGCAAAAAACATGAAGCTTATCAAGTATTTTGTTGTTCTATCTAGCAATAATAACTTAATGATCTTGTTTTGAGTATAATTTACCTACTGACCATAGCTTCATGTGCTTATTTTAAGAACATCTTTTTTTTTTCTTGTATAGTTGATAAAACCTAAAGTCATTTTGTAACAAAAATGAGTGAATAACCCTTCACAGGGAATTCAGTCTTGTTTAAATATTTCTCTTAAGGATTGAAATTGTTAGCTTTTTCGTGCTTTTCAGTCTATTCAGCAGTTGAATATGGTGAGTTGTAACTGGAAATATTGGTTCCAACAGAGTTTTAGTTGCATGTAGTTTGAATGCTATTTCAAAAGCATTTTCTACACCCAAAAAAAAATGTGCTAGTTTCAAGTGTTGCTGGCTAATTTTAATGTTACTACAGTTGGGCTTTTCAGGCTATAATTGCTCAAAATTAGTATTTTTGGTCTTATTTTAAGACTGATCACTGTTTTTTCCGGTGCTGAGATATTTGTACTTATTTAAATAATTCTTACAAAGAAAAATGTACTTACTGCACTTGCAGATAATTTTACTTGTTTCAAACATGTATTTGTTTAATTGTAGTTGTTTTTTTTTTGTCATTTTTTGTCAGTTGGTTTTTGCAGTGTAGAACAACTACAACAAAGGTGTTGGAAAGTTTCTCATTCAGATGATTGACAATTTCAAACAAAGCAGTTACATAATATGGCTCACTTCAGCAAATACATAACAGATTTTTTGGGGGTATGAATGTCAATCTGAACATGTTTATTTCATTCATTCATTCATTCATTCATTCATTATCCTTAACCGCTTATCCACACTCGGGACGCGGGGGGCTGGAGCCGATCCTAGCTAACATTAGGCGAGAGGCGGGGTACAGACGCAGGTCTCCAGACTATTACAGGGCTGACACATAGACAATCACGCTCTCATTCACACCTACGGGGAATTTAGAGTTACCACCTGAACCTGCTAACAACCTGCGGATGCAGATTTGGGAGGCGAAACAAGGGCTCGGGTACTTGCATGTAAATAACCGCTCCACCAGCAGAAACGGGGTACTTGACTCAAACAGCGGCAGCGGTGAAGGCAGGACTCAGGGGATCTCAACCTCAATGGGGGACGGGGAATTAACAGCACAGCAACACTGTATACCACTGGAAACCAATAGCAACCATAACACCTAACACCTGCATGTTTGGACTGTGGGAGGAAGCCGGAGTACCCGGTGAGAACCCACGCTGACATGGGGAGAAGTGCTAACCACGACACCACCATGTAGCCCCTGCTTTTGTTTATTTGTTTAAATAATTCAATTATTCTAGGATAGCATATTAGTATTTTATACCAGATGAAATGTCAGAGTATCAATAGTTATTAGAAGTTATTAGAGTTATTAAGTTATTAGAATTTGTTTCATCTGGATATCAAAAAACAACTTCTGGCTGTGTGTCATTAAATATTTTTCACTTTGATGTTATGTGATGCTTCTCAACCGCAATAATTAAATATAGGCAATTTTCTCTCGTATGATTATGTTGGTTTATCCTTCCCTTGCCTGAAGGATAACTGTCCCGTGTGCATTATTTTAATCTGAAATGAGTCAATTCCATGAAACTGACAGATAATGCGAATATTAACATGGTGAAATGAAACACTCTAACGATTCAATATTTGGTTTTACATCATGCTGCAGGCTTTAATGTCCATGAACAGTGTTCCCATGACATGGTGTGAAGAGACTGCATACATAAACTGAGAACTGCAGAGAGTACACAGCAGCTTGTAATATTACATGCAAACCAAATGTAACCAGCCAAGCAAGTAATATAAATTACAAAACTTATCAGATTGTAAGTAATCTTCCCTGTGTTTTGCACCCACGCAGGTTATGAAAAGTTCAAGCTTCAAACGTGTCCAACTAAGGTCCAATCACACTGCAATGTTTGGGCTGACTGAGACAAAATCATGAAAGAAATATGGTTTGGGCGTCCATCCAAAACAGTGTTCAATTATCACAGTGTGGGAACAATCTTCAGTAGTTTTTCTCAGTTTCCATTTTTCTGAACACTTTATACTTTATACTATATTTGACACTTAGGAGCATCAGAAACAAGTTGTGAACACAATGCTGATGTGTCATCACCTTTAAGTGTTGCTTTTTTACACATCCTGCACTATTTTCATTTGATACATTAATTATGTTACCATACCAGAAGTTTAGTTGTCAATACCAGTACCATTAAAATTCCATGAGTTACAGTACCCAGTTTAATTCCACGGCAAAACAAAAATACATACATTTCATTTCATTCTTCCCAACTGAGAGAGCCGGTATGCTATATCTGGAGGACAAAGGACTCTTGTCGTCATCTATCGTTCATAAAACCGTGTTTTATCTGTAACTTTCACTGTATTTCTTTCTTGCTGACCACCAGAGTTCAATGTCATTCAGCATTTTATACCGTGCAATTCATGGGACCATATATCTGTAATTGCTTTTATTTCATGCAGTGCAGAGCGGAGGGAAAGGTACAGTGACAACTCGGCAGTACACTAAATTGTGCTGTCACTACTTAGTACTTAGTAATTATAGTGTCGGCACTTGTGACGTTCCTAATTGTTATTCAAAAATAACATTTCTTAATAATAATGGTTAAAATACATCAGTCTGAGGCCGAGGCCACACGTACATGTTTGTTGTTCGAACACAAACTACATTGTAGTTCTCTGAAAACGGGGTTTTGGAAAACTCTTTCCAGGGTGAATATTTTCAGAAATGCTGTTTTCAGTTTCAGACTTGTAGTGAAAGAAAACTCCCATCATTTTGAGCAGTGGTGGACGTGTCCAAAAAAGCGCTGGTTCTAAGCAACCTTTTAAATGTTTATTTATAAGCCGTGTTTCATCTAGGGCGAAAAGTGGCCGGAAAGTCTCAGGCCACACCCTCTCAAAAGTCTGCTTACTCTGCGTGTCTCCATCACAAGTTAGCCCCCAGAGGGGTTGAAAGCAGCATGGCTAATTATGCACCGCTGATCATAAACGTAGCGATTGTGAATTAACGGCATCGCTAACTATGCACAGAGTGCTTGTTGTAAACAAACAGAGGTCACTAAATGAACACCTCCTGTAGCAGCAGTACATACACACTGTATTGCTACAGAGCTAACTGCAGCTAACGGCGGCTATTCTTAACGAGCCGGCCTCCGAGTAAGAGTAAGAAGGAGTTGCTGGATTTGTCTCCAGTCGCTTTCTTGAAAAATAGTCACTAAGAGGGTCTGAAAAGTCACTAAATTTAGCAACAAAGTCGCTAAGTTGGGAACACTGCTTTGCTGGCTTTTACAAATGGCGCGTGTTGTTGTCGTGTAGAGTACTATGTCACATCACGCTTAGCGATCTATCCAATCAGTAACCAGGCTTTTTTCGGGCGGGAGAAAAAAGACCCTGCTCTTCTACAGGGACCAAAAAAACGACAAAAGCTGGCTCCGGACTGCTCATATTCAAATTAGGGGCGTTTCGGCGAGTGAGACCCGCCTCGTTCCGGGTATTGCCCGGTAGTGGAAACAGCCCTATAAATGTACAACTACGCTCCCACTATACTGAAGAACAGAGATGTCTGTGCTTCAGTGGACACTAATACTCCTTTCATCACTCCCAAGACACAGACCCTGCTACCAATATTATCTCACCACTTGTTGGTTTGGAATGCTCTTGACAGTGCTTGGGTTGAGTTTACGGTTTAATTTAGTAGCGGTTTAAAAAATCCCTTAAAGTGCCGGGAAGTGTGAACATCTGCAGCATCTGCACATGTGATCCAAAGCTTCAAAACAGCAACTGCTGTTTCCCAAGTTCAAGAACAATCTTTCAATCTGAGGACAGAGAAAAAAAAAGTATTGCTTTCGCTTTTTGCCTAAAAAAATCCAGATCTCCCTGAGCTTATCTAAGAAAGGTTGAGTGAAGGTGGCTCTCTGAAAGAAGCTTTTGTGTGGATGCACAGAGTGATAACAATAAGAATCATTCAGCTTGCAGTATGTTTGGTGGCTGAGGTCAGACCTTTAAAGAGAATTCAAATAGAGAAATGGTAGAAGGAAAAGTGGTGATAAGAATAAGAAGGACTGCCGTCTAGTAGAGTTCAAGACACTTCTACTTTCAGCCGTTTGACCCTGATGTGCCCAGGAGGAATTCAACATCTGAAAGAGAAGTGGGTGCTGGAGCAGGTGGCTGCATTGTAGAAAAAGACTATCACAGCCTGTTGGCTCAGCCATTCAAGCTTCTTCTGATAACATTTTCTCTGCAGCTGCACCATCTGGGCTTTGATTTTTTTTTTCTTCATTTCAGTTAGTTAACAATGCTGCCACGAAAATCCCAGTAGTACGAGCCAGTAACCCTCAATGTTCAAACAAATGTCACACTGCCAACACAAAATGTGTACGTGCTATTTCAGCGGTACACTTGGTGAAATGTAATGAGTGAAATCTTGTATATTAATACTTTTTTACTACTTTTATATTTAAAAAGAGTGCCTCACTAATTTAGCATTGTACACCAATAACATTTTCTGACTCAGACCAGTAGCCCTCTCTTCTCACAACATGAAGACCTTGGAGTGGCTGATTCTACGCCTACTGAGAGTTGAGGCCAAAGACAAACTCGACCCCCAACACAACACAACACAACACAACAACACATGGGAGTGAACGATGCTGTCCTCTACATGCTTAACCGTGCCCTTGCTCATCTGGAGGAAACTGGTGCTTATGTAAGAATCATGTTCTTTGATTTTTCAAGCGCATTCAACACCATCCAACCCAACATACTCAAAAACAAGCTCACAGAGACTGAGGTGGATCTTTCTTTCATCTCCTGGATCCCAGATTACCTGACAGGGAGACCACAGTATGTCAGGTTGGGGAACTGTGTTTCTGGGACATTAATGAGCAGCACAGGGGCTCCACAAGGCACTGTTCTGGCTCCATTCCTGTTCACACTGTACACAGCGGACTTCAAATACAACTCTGAGTCCTGCCACATCCAGAAGTACTCAGACGACACTGATATTGTGGCGTGTATCAGGAATGGACAGGAATCTGAATATAGGGATCTGATAAAAGCCTTCAGTGACTGGAGTCACAAGAACTATCTCCTACTGAACACCTCAAAGACTAAGGAAATGATCAGAGATTTCCGCAGGTTCAAGCCCCCCTTCAGCCAGTGAATACCTGTGGGGTGGACATGGAGGTGGTGCCTAGTTCTAAGTATCTAGGTGTATACCTGGATAATAAGTTGGACTGGTCCCTAAACACAAACGCTCTCTACAAAAAGGGGCAGAGCCGCCTCTTTTTCTTCTTGAAGCTCAGATCTCTTGACATCTGTAAGATGCTGCAGATGTTTTATCAGTCTGTGGTGGTAGTGTGTTGTTTTATGCTGCAGTCTGCTGGGGAGGCAGCATCACACACAGAGATGAAGGTGATTGGACAGACTGGTCTAAAGAGCTGGTTCTGTGGTTGGAGCCAGGTTGGACACACTGGAGGAGGTGGTGGAGAGATGACCTGTCAACATGTTCAAGGCCATCCTGAAATACCCAGATCATCCGCTACACAAAACCTTTATGGACCAAAAAAACAGCAGTGGATGACTCCTCTCTCTCTGTTGCAGGACGGAGAGATTCAAAAGATCCTTCTCTCCTACAGCCATCAGGCTGTCTCACTCTTACAGAGATAACACACTCACTGAATTCACCCTCTGGAATAAAGTAATTTTGATTAGATTTTTGATTGACAGTTTTAAAAGATAATAGATCAAAATCGGCAAAGCATATTTCGAGGTGCGCACGCAGGGTGCAGGGTTACCCACGATGCAACCTGATTGTGTCATGCTAGTAGTAGATGATGTAGTCTGATGCAGTCTTAGCTTACTTCTTTCTAACTCCACACCCTGGAAGTGCTTTCAGAATCAGCTGACTTAACTTAGGTTGTCCCTAGATGTTTTTATTATTGTCTCTGCACCTTAATCTCTTAATAATGTACTTTATTACCTGTGTCTTTTTTTTTTTAAATCTACTGCTGATTTTAATGTTTCTGAGTTTTCTCTTAGTCTTTTGTTTTTTGTTTCTGGAGCACTTTGAGATTTCTTTACAAATAAAATGTATTATTATTATTATTATTATTACCTAAATTACATCACTTGAGGCTGTTTATCAGACTGCATCCAGCCCTCACTGGACGCACTAAAGGCCTTATACATATTTAAGTTATTCCCAATACCCCTAAACAGACTTTGACATGTAAAATCATAGTTCATATTTACTATTTAAAATGTGAAAAGGTTCATAAACCAGCTCTTCCTATAAAATACTTGTTACCATCTCAACTGTTTTGGATCATTCTTACTGCTTTTATCAACTTGTTTCCAGCTGAAGTAAAAAACAAAAGCTCTCATATCCCCATCATGAACTACCCGTCCAGCATCAAACAGCAGACCAACAAATAGGCAAATAGCTGGAAAACATAGCTGAACATTTAGCCGCTGAAGATGAAGAACTTGTCCCCAGGAGAGGGGAGAAAAACAACTAAACGGAGAGTGAATATTTGATATGACTGAATTAATACTAATGTTGCTCCGTTTCTGCTGGCTGTTGAAATGCAACAACAACTTAAAAGGATAGTTGCTGCCCTTAAGTGGACAAAAAAATCAACTAATACTGCTGAAAGCTGAATAATAGATATAAAAGATTAATAGATGTAAGTGCTGTTTTATATTGTTGAAATGAAGCACATTCAGTGTGGGGCAAGAATTACTTTTATGTTTAGAGATGAGAGGCAGAGCAAAGCAAAATACCATTATGCTCAATCGACTTTAGCATAAACCTGAGGAGGCTGACTCCTAAAAAGAGCTCTGATCAGTGACTCAATTATAAACTGAACCTGCATTAAAATCCCACACGAGGAGAATTGCTTCAAGTGGCATTAAGCAATTTAACAATATTTTTCAACCTCCAGCAGAAAATGGAGGAGTAGGGAACGGCAAATGGTGAATTATATTGAATAACATTCACAAAAAGGTGGAAGAGTAATGGAAAAGATAAGAGGTCATCTGTCCCAATGTGAAATCTACCACTGTGTGATATGTTTCTCAAAAAGTGATTCTTCAGAAACGATTCCCCCTTGAAGTAATGGTGAGACCTGAGAAAGTAAAATGACATGTTATTCCATCCCAGAAAGCAAATAACCGCAAAAAGTGAAGGTATGTCTTTCTTTTGAAAGGACAATATGCTGCTTTGCCAAAGAATCCATGTTAACATTCCTTTGTGTTTTATGAAAATGGAATTTGAATGCAGATTTATTGTCCCAATGACATTTACAATCCAAACAAATCTATTGTAAAGTACAGTAGTTTGTCTTTTAAAATGCAGCTGCAGAGTGATTTAAAATGCAGCTGCAGAGTCATTTTCTGTTCAAGTTCAACTTTAGTAGGCGGAGGCAGAGATCAACAACCTTTTTGACAACAGAAGTTCACTTGCAGCCTATTAAACATGACGTATGAATAAAACATAAATGCTGCCTTGTGTTATTCTGAATGTATGACTTTTGAATAGACACTTGCCTTATAGTAGACGAGAATGAGCTAGCGGTGTCGTCCTTCACAATGTTGATAAACCTAAAAATGCAGCAGTATGTATGCAAATCTTTTGTACTTTGAATGAAAAGTAAGAACAAAAGAAAATCCATATGGAGCCACAGATGGCTGGAAGATGCAGACAGTATGGTCTCATCACAGTGCCGTCTCAGTCAAGACAACAACAATACGACTCCTACAATATTAAATCAAGGTCACCACAATGTATTCAAGGTTTCAGAGCAAATATTTTAAAAGTAAGTTTGTGATTTGGTGGAGTAGTGGTTAGCACCTTCGCCTCACAGCAAGAAGGTTGTAGGTTCGAATTCGAGATGAGTTTGCATGTTCTCCCAGTGTCAGTGTGGGTTCTCTCCATAGACTGTATATAAAAAAACAAAAACAAAATGTTTGTTACTTACCTCAGAAAACTGAACAGCGACTCTGTGAGTGTCTGTACCAAACACTGAACAAGACATTTAATTAACAAAATGTTCAAATAAACTGTCATTAAGTGAAAATACAGTGAAAGGGTCAAAGTTATGAGACCAAACCACTATACGTCCTTTTTATATCTATATAACGTTATATATAACTTTATTGACACGTTGCCATGGATACGCATTGTTCTGCTTTTCTCCTGATGACGGCTCGCCTTGTTAGTGACCTGTCAATCAAAGGTAGCCACGCCTCAAATCATACGATTCTTTATCTTTTATTTTCTTGTAAATGGGGCCATTATTAGAACTATTGTCATCAAATTGTCTTGAAGATTTTTTACTAGTGATTGAGACCATAGTGTTGTCATAAAAAAAAATTCCGAGGTTGTACATCAAGTGAGAAGTTTTCTCATTTTGCATTGAAATTCCCCCCCCTGCTGGAATTTTCAGTAGTATGCAGCTTAAGGCACTTCCTGGTTAGCCTCCCTACTCAGACCAGGAGGTTGCCGCCTGGTTCTCTCAAGGTCTTCCAGCTTCCTCCCACAGTCTAAAGACATGCGGCTTCGGTTTAATTTGGTTCATTGGTGACTCTAAATTGCGCGTAGGAGTGGTTATGGACAATGATGGAGGAATGAATAGCTCATAAAAATCTAGTATTGTGGGTCAAAAGCTTAAATTTGCAAGTCCTGAATTAAAGTTGCTGTTGAGCTGAATCTCGGGGGGTGGTCTCTATTGGCCAGTCTGAATTGAACTGGCAGTTTTGATTGATGTGACAGACAATTTTGTTTTCTTGTCATACTGATATATTGATTGCAGTGTTTATAGTTTTGCTCTAAAAATCTATTTTTTGATTGCATGATAAGTTTTTCTCTCAAACCTCAGACACAAGACACAAAAATAACTCCCTGGGAAAGGAATAAAAAATGCAGAAAATAAATAAAAAGGTTTAGTGATACTCTCTACATATTAGATGCAGGTGAATTCTGGCAATAAGGAGTGAGTCAGCGGGCTCATTCAGTGTTCATTTAAGTGTTTACCTGAGTTTGAAAAGCAGAGGGTGTGCAGCCTGCTGCTTCAACTCAATGATTGAAGAGACAAAACACCGGCAATCGCAGATAAATAGTCTTTTTATTTCGAAGCCATCATCAGTGTGATAGTTTCATGCTGATAATGGCGTCTAGCTGAAAGGGGTTTGTTCTTAAAAACAATGAATCAGAAGACTGTTTTCTGTGAGTGCCAAAGTTTTGTCTCTTCGATTCTTGCCACTTCCCTGCAACTGATACTACTTTTCATCATATCAGTTAAATGATAAATGTGGGAAAAGTTTTCAGTCTGTCATCAAGTGCATTCACAGACTGTAGACCCTACTTTAACTTTTACAGTTGAGATCAGGACAAGAGGCTCAATCGGGCTGTTTCCACTACCGGGCAATACCTGGAATGAGGCGGGTCTCACTCACCGAAACGCCTCTAATTTGAATATGAGCCGTCCGGCGCTGGCTTTTGTCGGGACTTTTTTCATTCCTGTCGAAGAGCAGGGTCTTTTTTCTCCCCTGAAAAAAGCCTGGTTACTGATTGGATATATCGCAAAGCAGGATGTGACGTAGATCTCGACGCCAGAACTACACACGCCATTTGTAAAAGCCGGTGAATCAGTGTTGCCAACTTAGCGACTTTGTTACTATAATTAGCAACTTTTGGGCTCTTCTTAACGAGCTGTGGAGGCCGGCGGCTCGTTAAGAAGAGTAAGAATGAGTCGAAGTGGCACATTCCTCCTGCAGCAGTCTCTCCCAGCTGCAGTTACAGAGCCAGCTAACAGTTAGCTCTGTATCAGTACAGTGTGTATGTGCTGCTGCTACAGGAGATGTTCACTTAGTCATCTCTGTTTGTTTACAACAAGCACCGGACACTCTGTGCACAGTTAGCGATGCCGGTTAATTCACAATCACTGTTTATAATCAGCAGAGAAGCTGTGCATAATTAGCCATGCTGGTTTGTTTATGAGCAGCTGCTGACTTTGTGCATAGTTAGCGATGGCGGCCACAGTTGCATCTCCCGTGTTTAATCCATCGGAACGATGGAAAACCATACGTCACCTCCAGAGTCTCTAAATCCCTCTGTGGGCCTTTTTGTAATGGAGACACGCAGAGTGAGCGGACATTAGAGAGGGCGTGGCCTGAGACTTTCCCGGTGGCCACTATTCCCCCTAAAGGAAACACGGCTAATAACCGATGCTGAAGGAAAGTCTAGCACAGTTCTCTTTCTATCAGTGGAATTTATATTAGGCAATATAGACAATGTACACAATACAATATGTGTGCAGGCAGACACCAGGTCTGTGCCATGGTGCTGTCATTGTCCTATCTGAAACACATCTATTATGCAGTGACTCTCTAAGCTTAGAACAACATTGAATATGTGCCTTTACTAAACTTCAAAAGGATGATATATTCCATGTGAAATTGGTCACATTTTGAAAGCCTGTGATGCTGTGGATGTATTGAACTTTATATTCAACTTCCATTTGAGTTTTCCATTGTGCTTTAAACAGACACATTCTTTATCTCAGTGACACAGGGGGACAATTTAGGAAAAAAAAGGTACAGTGATGAAGAAAAAAGCTAAATGGACTGTCTGGATGCCTCCGAACAGGAGACAGAAGTTCATTTTGCAGTCTGCCCACACATACCCTCCTGACCAAATATTCAGCAGGCATGTAGGCAAACCATCTATCTGCATTCCTGCAATCCTCAGGGGTCTGCAGAAAGAAGAGTTTCATGGAGATCACATGAGGACTGTGAAAGAAGACTTTCTGAAAGCAAATGAAGGGGAGGGGGGAGCACAACTTACCATCAAATGGGTTTATTTTAGAAGACACACTGGCTATAAATAAATACATTAAGCTCAATGTCCAAAACGCTCTGCACACAGCTGTGAATTACAGTTATTTAAAGGAAAATTGTTATGTTTTCAGCCGAGGCCTCAACTTGAGGGTGACAGCCTGACTGGAGGATATGAAGGATGAATCGCTTCCCAGCTTCTTTTAAATGTCACTTGGTAGTTTCACCATCAGCTGTCTGAAAAAGCTTCCTGCCCCGAGGCATTGTGTCAGTCTAGAACACGCCTGGGAAACACATAATTCCTCAACAGAATAATTTTTTTTAACCTGTAAAACTGCTAAATCCTGCCGATATAAAGCGAAGTGCTGTGGGATATTTTCAGTCGAGCTTGTTTTGAAAGCACGTATAAGGATCTTAATGTTTGTTGAGCTTGTTTTTACTGGTGTTTAGATGTATTTCCTGACATATCATGCATGTGTCCTGCTGATGATATTTGATTTTGACTTGAGGTTTGTGTGCGTCAACGATTTTGCTCCGAGAGAGAAAACTAGAGACTGACCATTATGCACATTCTTCGTCTGTAAATTCAAATCTTCGTCCAGCAAGTGTCCCAGTCACTAGGTTTTGGCTTGTTTGCTCTTCTTTTAGAACATCTCATATCTCTATATCGATTTGTCGATGAGTGAATGTATGTGTGTTTGTGTCTTGATTCTAACTGTATGCATTTCTGAGGTCAGCTTCCCTGTTTTTTTCATGATGCTGCAGGGGCTTATTGGTGCTGCTTGAGGAAATGGTCCTGAACATATTTGTTTGTAATGATAATATGATAATATGCATATTATATTTCACTGAGTTTGGGGGGGGAAATGTGGTGGACTCACTGATGGACATTGCCATTACTATCAATACATTAGTCAAATGGATGTATAAATCCATCCCCTATATACATGTGCTTTAAAGTCACAATACACATACACATCATTTAACAAGACATCAAGGTTAACACAACAACTTATTAAATAATGTGAAATTCTGTTTCTTTGTGGTTCTGTACATTTGTTCACAACTTATCCTTCAATAAATCTATCTATAAACCCAAAATGTGTGTGAGTGTGTGTGTATGTGTCTAGGGCATATCTCTGCTGTTAGTCAGACTGACCTCAGATTTCGTATGTGTGCATCCTCGATTTTGAAGATTTTTGAATTCATTTTTCAAAATGTCATTATTTACTTGGGAAGTGTTGCAGCATTGCACTGTTTCTGATCGGACGCCTTTTAGTGGAGCTCCGCCCCCTTTTAGGGGAGCTCCGCCCCATTGTGTGATAGGCCTACACCTGGTCAGTAACACAATTCACTCTGGATTTCCACCCTGACTCATCTCATCTGGAAGTCTATTTAGCCTACCTATCTTTAGGAGTTTTAAAGACGCTACAAGGTTCCATTTTCCAATAATATTCTAATAGTTTCCAGCAAATATCAATGTTCAATGTGTATGTGCTGGATGGTGTTTTATGGAGTTGCAGACGTTGTAGTGCGGCATGTAATGTACGAATACATACTTGCTACGGGCACTTCACTAGTTCTAATAAAACGCACACAAAAAAGAGCCGGAATCAACTTTTGCAATGTTTTGTCAGTGTCAAACAATTTGTAAATTATGTTTTATATCAGCACTCTTGCCTCACAGCAAGAGGGTTGCCGGTTCGACTCTGGCCTGCAGCTCTTCTGTGTGGAGTTTGCATGTTCTCCCCGTGTCAGCGTGGGTTCTCACCGGGTACTCCGGCTTCCTCCCGTAGGAGTGAATGAGAGCGTGATTGTCTGTCTATGTGTCAGCCCTGTGATAGTCTGTCCAGGGTGTGTATATATATATATATATTTAAAGGCCGCACAGTTGTGTAGTAATTAGCAGGATTTGAATTCAGCCCGAGACTCTTCTGTGTGGAATTTGCATGTTCTCCCTGTGTCAGTGTGGGTTCTCTTTGGGTCCTCCGGCTTCCTCCCACAGTCCAAAAACATGCAGCTCAGGTTTAATTAGTGACTCTAGATTGCCTGTAGGTGTGAACAAGACTGTCAATGGTTGTCTGTCTCTATGTGTCAGTCCTGTGATAGTCTGGAGACCTGTCCAGGGTGTGTCCCGCCTCTGGTCCAATGTCAGAGTTCAGATAAGCAGTTTCGGAAGTAATTATAAATATTCAAATTAAATATTTTTCTTTGTATTTGGTGATTTGTATTTGGGACAAAAGATGCAGAAGAGGCATTCTACCTGTAAGATTCATTACAATCAGTTCAGGCTTATAAGAGAAACATTAAATGCATGATCAGATCCAGAACCACCCCACACCAAATCATATTTAAATTCATGAATTATACAATACATTATATTATGCAAACTGTCTCTTGCAGTCATATAAGTTCAGTATGCACAAGGAGCAAATGCTCCGACACTGAAGCAGGTTGATTTTAATCCTCTGGACTCATAAATGTTCTCATGAAACATTAGGCGGCAGAACTCATTATTGCTTTTGCTTCCAGGAAAAGCGAGTTTGATACAAATGATTTCTCAGTTACATTGCTGTCAATGTAATGGAAAGAAATTATATACAGACAAGTCTTTTTAAAGTCATTCAGGTCATTGGGTGTCCTGCATTATGCAAAGATAATGCAGTTATATGATAAGAGTGGGTTTTTACCCCTTCTTGCATTAAAAAATAGACATTAATTCAAGTTATACAATGGACTGCATGACTTGTCGGATTATGGATCATGAAGGTCAACACTATGAATATCAATTTTCAGTTCTGCAAGGTTTCATACTTTGCTTCTTTCAACTTTGTTCTAAAAGGAAAACTTTTTTCTGCAAAGTAGTCATTTGTTGTTTGGACTAAATGTATGTAAATTAGAGGTGTGAATCCCCAGAGGCCCACGATATGATTTTATCCTGATACTTGAGTCACAAAGTCGCTACAGTTTAACAGGATACTTGTTACTTTATTAGTGTGTTTATCTGTTTGTGTGTTTACAGATACATGTGTTGCATCAAAACAAACCCCATAACAACTGAAACAACAGCATCTGATTTAAGTGTGTTACATGTATCTAAATAATAACTAACATTATCACAATTAAGTTATCATTTTGTGATGTAAATAGCACAATTCATTCACCCACAGACAGTAGTGTGTGTATAAACAAAGAAACAACCACAACGACCATTATTCATTGTGTTATTACATTTGTGGGAACTTATTACAATATTGAAAGTTGAAGATTTCCACTTCCCTACAAACATAATAAGTCCCTCTAAACCTCAGTTATTACATTTGTGGGAAATCACATGTCACGTTTGTAGTAGGCAGCGACCTTTGTGGAAAATGTATTACGTTTGTGGGATTATTGCATTAAAAGCTGCAGATTTTTATTACGTTTGAGGTTTATTATGTTTGTGGGCATTATTACATTTGCGGGCGTTTCCATGCTGTATCGATTTTTTTCCCCCACCTCTATAAAGCAGTAAAATATGTTGTCTCGAATGGCTAAAAGCAGGGTAGAGCCATGTATCTCTCCATAATCAAACCATATTAAGCATCACATTTAGATCCTTGTAGACCTGATGCAACTACAGCCAATGCAAGCAATGAGTAAACAAAAAGTGCTGAAACAACCTTTAATGTAGCATCAAACATTTACATAAGGGATAAAAAAGAATTGGAATGAACATGAAAGGTTAATGCTAGAGTACAGCAGCTAAATCTCGCTGGGCCTCCCACTGAATTCAAATCCAAACTGCTTCCATAATTAACTTCTCAGAGGGTTTGTTGTCATAATTATCCACTCATCATGGAATAACCCAACAACAATCATTTTCTGACAGGGCAGCCAAACTAAACAGGTCAAAATACCCCATGCATTAGTGCAATTTCACAACTTATGTACATTTACAGTACAGGCATCTCATTCAATGCGTTTTTCTTTATTTTCATGACTATTTACATTGTAGATTCTCACTGAACGCATCAAAACTATGAATGAACACATATGGAATTATGTACTTAACAAAAAAAGTGTGAAATAACTGAAAACATGTCTTGTATTTTAGATTCCTCAAAGTAGCCACCCTTTGCTTACTAGAACATAAGACATGTTTTCAGTTATTTCACACTTTTTTGTTAAATACATAATTCCACATGTGTTCATTAATAGTTTTGATGAATTTAGGAAAAACATTGAATGAGAAGGTGTGTCCAAACTTTTGGCCTGTACTGTACATTCACATTTAACATGCTAACGAACCATAACATAATAATAGATATATTCTCTCATAAGAACTGCAGTTCGTTCTGAGCAAGAAAAATGTCTTGTGCTGAAATAACAAACTGCACAAAAAACTAGAGACCGTTTTTTCTGCAACACAATGTATGTACATTACAATGTATGTATTCATACACACAGTCAATACCCATCAGTTTCCCTCCTTGTTTGTGCCAAGAAGCATCATCTTCAAAGGCTAAAAAAGTGTCACTCATGTCAGTCTTTCTCTCTCTTCACGAGGAGACTCTTGAGATTGAGAAGCATTATCATCTTCACAGTGAATTTTATATATCGCATCTCTGCTACTCTCCACTTGGCTCGCACAAATCTCTTTCATCTCTGCATTTAAATCTGCTCGTCTTCTGTTTCCTTGCAGTTCTCATAACAAGCGTTTGATGGACGACTGTGTGCAGGATGAGACAGAGTTCAACTGCAAGCTTAACAAGAAGGAAATCTACACAGTGTTGTGTTAGAGCGGAGGGAGGCTTCACACTAATGCAGGTAGCAGCAATTTATACACCATTAAATAGAATTCTCTGGCATTTTGCACAACTGGAAATATCTGCAAGCTATTAAATGCAAATAGAAATGTCTTTGAAGTATAATGAGCCAATGTTAAGGCACCTCATGATCCTATTGGCTTTTATTATTTAAAGCTAGATAGTGGGGTTTTTGTCCACTAGGGGGCGTAAAAGCTACCAAAATTGGAAATAATAACCATTATTTTCTTATTTGGAAGTTCCATAGGCTAAAAATAAAAAACAACTGCCTCAAATGAGACATTATTTAGGGTCAAAATAAATCACTCAAAACAAAACTAAAATACCTTCAGTTGGAGGCTTTGAAGTTCCTGTGAGCAAAAAAAATCAATTGACCTCCATCTGGTCCGTATTTATAACTAGTGCTGTCAAGAGATTAAAAAAAATTGAGAGATTAATTAATTATGATCTGTAATTACTTGATCTAATTAATCTCTTTTTTAATCTCACCTAAAAATAGCTGAGAAAAGCCCTCAACTTGAGGTATTTCCATTGAAATGCATTACATTATAGTGGCAGATCAAACGATTGATAAATAACAAAAAAAGTGGCTAAAGAAAAAAGATAATGATTATTCTTATTTTTTTGTGCATTTATTGCACAATTAAACTATTATACAATGTATATATTCTGGGTTCCTTTTGTGTATAATGAGACATTATTACCATTAACAAAAAATAAGTGAGAATTGTTCCGTCGTTCATCACTATAAATTGTTAATTTCATTATTAATTTGAAACAGGGGACCAAGGCCCTCTTCACAGGGGCAGGGGCCCCTCTAGGCCCCTGTGTAGAACCGCCACTGACGTGTTCTCCTCGAGTTTAGTTTGGCGAAGAGCTTTGCTATGGCTCGCTAAATTGCTAATGTTTTCGCTGCTAACATTAGCTGTGGCTGCACTCGTGACTGAGTGCTTTACAAAAACGGTAAAGTTGGAGATTAAAAATTAGAATAACGCGATCAAAAAACATAACTCGCTAAATATGACTGTAATTAATTAATCGCAATTAACGCGATCATTTGACTCCCCTTTTTATAACTTTACTACGTCAGTCCTAATCTCGTTACTTGCAGGCAGCTGGATTCACAAGATTATAAAAACCTGTACCAGATCTATGAAGCCATGTGAGATCACTAATCACACAAGAATAACTTCAGCAGTAGAAACGGTGAAATCTAATTGGAGTTGTATCCAATTGTTAACAAATATTATCCAGGAGAAGATAATTGACAGTGTGAAACAATGTGAGGACAGCTGCCTGCATGGCAGTAGCACTGAGAGTCAACCAGAGCAGGTTTTTGGCTCGGAAGCTAAACAGTGAACTGCTTTCTGCTTATTTTGTTTTTACCTTCTGATGGAGGTTTTCTAAACTACTTTCAAGAGCATTACATTATGACTTTATTACAGGTTCACAGTACTATAGCTCTCTTCTCAGTTGTTTTTAATTTAGGCAAGCTACAGATTACACTGCACGTTATTTGGTTCTTACCAAGATAATAAAAAAGCATAGATTTAGAACTGTTAGATAATTTATCTTGTTTAAAGAGTTAATTTCTTATTTTATGTGTTCAATATGCTTATTTCTAGATTTAACATCTTAAATCAAGAAATCTTCAAGGTAAATTATCTGTCCATGCAGCAAGATCATTTCCCTCAGATTTACTGTTTTACCTTGTTTTTAGACACACATTTTTTGCAGTGTAGTTTTCCAGAGAAACTCTGTACACACCTGTGGAAAAGCAAATAAGCAAACGTCTGAACTAAAACGAAATACAAAAGATGTAACAAAGAGCTCCCCACACTTTTTAATTTTCAATATGAATACATTTTTTTATTCATACAGACAATCTTGGCCCCTCTGGAGACTGAGATACTCCTACAGTTAAATTAATTTCCCTTTAGGTGTAGGAACTGTATATATTTATTTTTAATTGTCTCTCACTAAAAGTCAATGTAATTCATACCATGAGGTTTGCTGAAATGAAGGGAAATGAAGCGTCTCTGTAGGTGAAATACAATTCACAGTCACATCCCGTTATGAGGCTTTCCTTGATGACAGAGCTGCTGCCACCGTTTCATTTTCATCACTTGTTGATGAGACAAAATTACCTAAATAATGACATCTCTGCAGCATCTGCATTGCTAGGCAACAAAAAACAAGTCATTGTTCACTAATAAAAGGCTTGAGCATGTTATTCATACAAAACTTTGAGGAGAAGAAAGACAAAATGCGAGAAAAACGTTTTGGAACAAAAAGAAAGATTGAAAGGTTGGTATATATATATATTTATTCTAATGGAGCAGTGTGAAGGAAAACCTTGAGTAGTTTGTTTACTGGGATGTGCAAAAAGCAACAGGTTAATTATTAGAATTAATGCATAATTATGATACATCACCTCAGAGCTGTAGAGGTGACAGGAGACAATAATAGTGGGTTCAGCAGGACAATATTTGTGTTTGTTCACATTGTCACGGTGTCACATTAAGTCATTATTTTTCAATAAGTCATAAATACTTTCCAGCCAAGATGTTTTAACACTAGAGATAAGTGCTATGTGCAAACTGTCAATCATGATGGGAAAAACAGCTATACATTTGCTTCATAATGTTTCCAATTAGCACTTCAGTCAAATAGCTTATTCAGGTATGATGTAACTGACAACATGTCACAGCCGAGTAAACTTAATGTTTGTTTTTATTCGCTTACAGCTTAGTGGCAGTGTTGTTTTTTCATGGAAAAGGGCAAAAAACTGAATATTTTGTGCATGTAAATTTGCCACTGATGAGTCCAATATTTTTCTTCTGTAATGAAATGCAAAGCAAAAGTAAAAAATGTGTTAAAAACAATGAAAGCAAATGGATAAAACCCTAGTTACAGCCATGAAACAGTAACTACACACTCTGGCTCTCTGTGTGTGTGTGTGTGTGTGTGTGTGTGTTTGTGTGTTTGGTGCTCTGATTGAGCGCAAAACAACCGTTTGCAGCCAGAACTGAATTTCCTTTGCAAACATGATCCAAAAAACGGATTATTTTCCATTTTCAACACAACATGGCACAGAAATTCGCCACAACATTGCAGCAGCAGGGAGGCGGTGTAACGACAGGGATCTTTCCCTTTTAGATTCAGCACCGCAGGACACAAGATCATTATGTGATCAGAATCGATTGTCAGTGAAGAGCAGATTCAAGCAAGGATTAGTCTGATTATGACAGGATGTGCTGTTGTGTAACAGCTCCCTCGAGAAAAAAATCCTCTTTATGTTGAATTTTAAGTTGAGTATGAATGCAAGCGTGCAAATCCAAAGGCTTTTTATTTTGTTACGGGCAATTTTCCCGAACAAACAATTCTTAATCACTCTTGAGCTCGACTCAACCAATGACATGCCTCTTCATAAGCTCTTCGTTAGAGACATATGGCCATCTAAACCCACAATCTTTACAGCTTTTACACTGCAAAAAAGGTGTGTCTAAAAACAAGATAAAAACAGTAAATCTGAGGGAAATGATCTTGCTGCATGGACAGATAATTTCACTTGACAAGATTTTTTAAATTAAGATTATTAAATCTAGAAATAAGCATGTTGTACGCTTAAAATAAGAAATTAACTCTTAAAACAAGATAAATTAAAGCTGCCAGCAGTGATGAACTGGCCCGAGCAGAGTGACCTGATGATTATTTGTTTCTTATCAAGATAAAAAAAACTTTAGATTTAGAAGTGTTTGATAATTTATCTTGATTTAAGATTTAATATTTTATTTTAAGTGTACAAATGCTTATTTCTAGATTTAATAATCTTAATTTAAGAAATCTTGTCAAGTGAAATTATCCGTCCATGCAGCAAGAACAAGGTGCATTTTTCCGACCTTTCACAATAAAGGCTGCAACCAATTCCTCTGTGTTGTATACTTATAAGGATTATTAAATAACAACACAGAGCGAAGGTTGTTTCCTAACAAAGATGGCAAATTTATTACTCCTTCCAACCACCAGACCCACTCCCTCTGTGTTTACTTTCAAAATAAAAGCCCCAGCCATGTACACTATGTACTGTAAATGTAACTACAGGGAACTCAAATTCAACCAGAGCATTTTGCTATAAGGAAACTCAATAAAACGGCTAACAATAGCTCAGGCTATGCAACCACTTACCTCAGACAGACGGCCAGAGGCTGCAGATCTATTTGGTCTGGCTGGTCGTCTACCAATGCACCTGCTATTTTGGTTCATATATGAGCAGCAGTGCTAAGTGCAAAATGCCTGTATGAGGTGGAATATAGATTGAATCCATATAGACGTCCTTAGACACTCACATCACAAGGCCTCCTCACTCAGAAACAGCTGAGCCAATAACAGTGACGCATGACGACAGCTGCTTAATGAATGAAGAATTAGTATTATTACAATGTTCACAGAAGCACTGATCTCCAGCCAGACACAGATGGTGTGGGTCATTTTTTAGATTAATTACTGCAATGATGACAGAAGCAAATAATAAAAAATAGGGTTATGGTTATATCTGACTCACCACATTTTTTTCCACTTGCTGTCTATCACCATAGGTTTAAATTTTTGGTCGGAGCCACTTCATCAAGACTGCAGATTGGAGATGGCAGCCATATAAAGTCTATGAGAACTAATATATCTTCCAAGCCACTTAGAAGGTCAATCTTGGTGTCAAAATATACATTTTCTGGGTCAAGGAATCATTTAAAGTTATTGAGAATATCACTAGATGATTATTTAATTAAATAGATATGTTCATTTTCACCCAGACTGGTAGGCAACTCGCTTCAAGTGCTGCAGCAGGGAATTCTAAGCTGAAAATGTTTGGAATCTATGTTCACAGGAGAGTGAGGATTAGCTGCCATGTACACTGCTCAAACAAATCAAGGGAACGCTTTCATCTCATGTCAGATCTTGTATATACATTTTTCCGAACAGAAAGTGTAGATTTTGACACCAAGATTGATCTTCTAAGTGGCTTGGAAGATATACTGGTTCTCATAGACTTTATATGGCTGCCATCTCCGATCTGCAATCTTGATGAAGTGGCTCCTACCAAAAACTGAGTTATATCTGACCAGTGTGATGTGTGTGGAGGTGTGTGTGGTTGTTTTGTTGCAGTGTGGTGTTGTTTGCACATGATTTAATGAAAGTAAACACAGAGGATGGCTGGGTTCAGGCACTGTGCTCTGAGAGATTTGTCCATGTATCTGTCCTGCTGCTTTTAGATACCTGCAGTGGTTTAATGATGCGGCTGTAGAGTATTATTGTAAAAAATCACTGATCATACTTTATAAATGCAGACTGATTTACTAACATGCTGCTGAATCCACATTAAATGTTGTTTTTAAAGGATCTACTGGCGGGGGAGAGTTTGATTCAGATAATTAATTAACATCTGAAGCATCACTCTGTTATTTGTGTGCATATGCTGCCGGTTTTTAGTTGGCTTAGTTAGTCCTTGATGATAAAACCATCTTCAACAGATATATAATCCTGAGACATATATTCTCACCATAAACTCTGAGACAGATTTGCCTATTTTGAATTTTGCTCCTCTCCTCCCACTTGTGCACCAAAATACAGCAAAGCTGCTGGGCAAAGTGAATTTTAAAGACAGGAAGTACCGAACTGTTTGAGTGCTGCTAGCACTGGTTGTGGTTTTGCTACAAAAAACTTTATTCTCATAATATTTCAACTTTTTTTTCTTTTTTTTTTGGGAGCGGCAGACTTCTGCCAAGGCATGGCTTCGTTTCTACTTGTAGGGGCGTTTATGTGAAATTTCCCAGTTGGGAACCAATTTTTTCCAGTTATTTTGACACCAGATAAATGCAGCATGAATTCCCTATCTCACAACGACAGCAAAAATAAAACCACTCTGCAAACATAACCTCCTTGGTGGTGGTACATTTTACAATTATGTCTTTTTTTCTCACATTCCGACTTGCACTTTCTTGTC
Organism: Centropristis striata; assembly: GCF_030273125.1. Classification (NCBI taxonomy): domain Eukaryota; kingdom Metazoa; phylum Chordata; class Actinopteri; order Perciformes; family Serranidae; genus Centropristis; species Centropristis striata. The sequence goes on from NC_081523.1 coordinate 4,086,463, forward strand.
TTATTCTGCAAAAAAGGTGTGTCTAAAAACAAGATAAAAACAGTAAATCTGAGGGAAATGATCTTGCTGCATGGACAGATAATTTCACTTGACAAGATTTCTTAAATTAAGATTATTAAATCTAGAAACAAGCATGTCGTATGCTTAAAATAAGAAATCAACTTTTAAAACAAGATAAATAAAAGCTGCAATCAGCGATGAACTGGCCCAAGCAGAGTGACCTGACAATTATTTGTTTAAGTTTAAAAAAAACTTTAGATTTAGAAGTGTTAAAAAAATCTTGTCAAGTGAAATTATCTGTCCATGCAGCAAGATAATTTCCCTCAGATTTAGTGTTTTATCTAGTTTTTAGATACACCTTTTTGCAGTGCACAATAATATGACTTTCTCCTGAAATATTCTCAAATTCTAAGATATCTTTGTGTCAGAGGTGACAATGTAATTTAAAAATCTGCATTTTTTTTTGAGCTGGGTCCTATCTAGCCCTTTTGTTGCATGTTACCCCATCAATTTCCTGTCATCTCTCGATTGAATGCTAATGCAGTAGAGTTTTGATGCCAATAATATTGGAAAGAAACAATGTTCTTTTGGTGCGTTGTTTCCCTCAGCAGTACAGGGAGTTACTGCTGTCTGTATTCCTTCTGTCTGGTAGTCGAGTCTCACTCTCAGCCAACCCACTCTGCAGTGGAGAGTGGAGTGAAAAGTTCAAATATTGGACTTTCCTGTGAAGCTGGTTTGGCGACGGCTGCCTTGTGCCAACATCAGCACAAAGGGACGAGGGCAGCGAGAGGCTCTGCCCAGTCTGTGGTGAGTCTGTTTGAGATGGAGAAGCAACACCAGAGTGAGGCTCTGATCCTCTGTGTAGCTTTTCACATGCAAATTCATAAGTCCCTGTCAGTGTTATTGTTATTATTGTGAGCGACGGCTCATGTTTTGTATAATGTACGTGGTTCTGGCTCCACATTTAATGTGTTTCTTCCTCAAACACACTCACACACACACTGCCCGTCCTGCCCAAACAAACCCTCAACAACTTGGGAGTTGAAAGTGAGAATTTAACCCTCGAGACTTGCTGATGCGATCGCCATTAATCGCTTATATTTACACATTTAAATAAAGTCCAATTAACAAGTGATTCACCAGAGGTCTGGCTGTTAGTTACAGCAGGTGATTTATGTGCTAATAAAGTGAGAGGGGTGTTAACCGGAGGACAGATTCACACTGTAAGGAAGCTCAGCCATGATAATATAGGTTTTTTTTCCCCCATATATATCTTTATTTTATTGTCAAGACATATTCAATCGATAAGGGTACAATTCATCCATTTCTCCCCCTTTTAGAACCTGAACTAGAGAATCACATTCGCATAAAATAAGCAAAAAACAATAAATAGTCATGATAATTAGCAAATACAGCTCTCTCCCCCTCAAAGAAAAACAGGAGGGGTGAACAGTAGCCACATAAACAATAACCCCAAAAAAATAACAATTATAAATAAATAAATAAAATAAAAAGGGACATTTAGAGGAAGGATCCAGAACACTTGGAAAAAACAAACAAAAATTAGCTGTAACAATTTGTAATAATTTTGTATGTGGTGCCTAGAGTTTGACCACCAAATCAACATACTAAAAACAATTACTGGCCATTTAAAAGTTATATTAATTTATCTTAATTAGAACCATCTATCTTAATCATCTATTGATGGAATGGACTCGCTTAAGGAAAGAATGGGGTTGGAGTTTTATAAAAGTTGTCGGAGCACCCCCTAATACTGTACTTGATTTTTTTCTAAGTTTAATAATAATAATGATAATAATAATAAGCGTATAAATGACATTAGATCCTTTAGCCGAGAGTTAGGGGAGGGAGGATTCTTATCTTACCTTTTGCAAAAGCAATACAGTTGTTTTCCTGTTGGTGAAGTGTGTGAATTCTTCAGGCACACCAAAGATGGAGGTTAAAGGGTTGATAGTACAGTTTTGTCACACACATCCAGCACTGCTGGGTGTCACGTAATATACACTTTAACCCTCTGGAGACAATCTATTTATTGAAAATACACATGTTTTATTTACAGTAATAACTTTATTTATATATGATATGTAGACAAGCTGAGAAAGCCAGTTAAAGTTCAATCATAGGAGCTGTCACAGTGTGACATTTATGTTTCTAGACCATTTTTAAAATGTGAATTTTCTTTCTACAATGAAAACTATTACTATTTTCAATTTACATGCAAATAGACTTTTGTAGTTTTATTATTTGTTATTTTTTCTGCTGTTTTTGTGTGTATGAACGGTTTAAAAAAGGTACATTTCCATAGACACCTGTGTCTTTTGTTTGTATTTTGGGTTCCTGGCAGCTTTATACTTTGTTAATTAAAATAAAATGAAAAATCTGACTGATAGCCAATTTGTGTGGAGAAAAAGGAGCCATGCATGTGATGTAAGGACAGACTGAAAGATGCTAAACACAGACAGAAATTAATGCAGAGGAAGCTGACTAATTTGAACCAAAATCTCCTGGACTTCAGAGGTTTAATGATTGTGTTTGTATTACCAAACAGGGAATCAAGGAATGGATTATTATTCTGTTGGTAAGTCCTTATTCTGAAAGCCTGCCCTTTGTTAGCATTGAGAGTTACTTTCTAAAAATAGAGATTATAAAACATAAATCATAAGTATGTGAGCTCAGCAGCCAGTTTTTTGTTGTTTCTTTTTTAAAACTGGAATAACTGGTCTGTGTTACAAGTTTCCTTATTGTAGGTGTAATATTAGGGCTAGTTGGCTTTACACTGCAATGAAAGATAGTGCAGTATGTTAAATTAACATTTTAACATTGTTATAAAAGAGAAAAGCCTGAAGGTTCCTTCCAACTAATCTCATCTAGCAGTGAAACCAGAGGAGGAGCCTGGCTCAGCCTCTCTCTCTTCACCCATCTGTCTGTTTGTCTCTAAATCTAATTACTGATGTCCAAGCTCTAGAACACCAGGAACCGGATTTGATTAGATACATTTTGAATTCATGTATTATTTCATTGCTCATTTGAAGCATTTTCAAAAATGACACTTGAGGGGACCTTCTTAATTTCTTTCCTTATTACTTGTTTGTGATTGTATTTCATAATTTGAAGGGTGCAACATGTGCCTTTTTGTCTGATAAATAAGGTTTCCATGAAAGATTTCCTATTTCCAGCAGGCGTTCAGGGTCTGCAAAGCAGTCTGCTGTCTTTTTACATTTTCACACACACAAATAACTAATTTAGAGTGACTATGCAGACTAAAATGACTTGCATGGTTCATGGTAGCTTGCTTTGTCAATATTCTGAATTTTCATGAGTTTTATTTATATTCATGACTAGGCAGATGTGTGTTGGCCTCGAGGCTAATTGGAAGGACTGTTACAGAATACGAAGGCATGTTTCAAGCCCATTTTAGGTTCAGTCGTGAACCACAAATTAGAAAAATATCAGGGTGGAGCGTGGAGATAATAAATCGTTTGATTGAACCTGCATTCACTTGTTTTATCCACCATAGGGGAATATAAGAGGGCACTTTTCTAATCAAATGCAAAAAAGCTACTTTATATGCTGCAATCTAATGAAACCCAGTTTGTTAAGATGAAAATAAGGTTGTTGTCCTGTTAGTAAAGGTGTTCTTCTATGATGTCCACTCCCTGTAGAAGTCAATCGGTAACGCTTTATATTAAGGTCCTTGTAATAACCATTAATTAACAAGTAATAAGGCCCTTGTAAGTCCTTACAAGATGCTTATTAACATTATTGTGTGTTTATAAGCTTTTATAAGTGTTAATAATGGCATTACAAACACCCATGACCCACCCATTATGTCTTTGCCATGCCTTTATTAATCTTATTTTGTATGCTTATTGATATTAAAATATACTTTATTGCTCATCTATTAGGGGTGTGCCATATCGTATCGTTCACGATAATATCGGTATTTTTTTTTATGGTTAAAAAAAATGCATATCATGATATCGGCAACATTCCTACTTCTTGATGTAGTGGTTAAAGTTGTTTTAATCACAAAAAGCTACTTACTCTCTGTCGCTAAATACATGCAGCTTTCAAAATAAGAGCACAGTGTGTTAAGAGAATCCACCACAGAATTTACAAGAATACTGTCAAAATAAGATGCCTTAAATAAAACGTATAAGAACCTTTATTGGCCTTTACAATATTTCGTTAAAATATGCCCCCGAAATCCCTAAATGGTTATTTTTATTATTTGCTCATACTCAAGAGTTGAGAGTAAATTTTTTGTATTTGGCAACTGTTGAGATTTGCACTTCACACTACATTTTAGATTTTTATTTATTTATACATTTTCTATATCTTTTTAGGTATCTCCTAATATCTTCAAGAATATCGTTTTCGCAAAAAATGCCTGCAACATCGTGATATTATTTTTGGGCCATATCGCCCACCCCTATCATCTATTATAAGTTAACTATGCTTTTTGCAACTACCGGATCTAAAGCGAGAACAATGCCTTATTACTTTTTAATTAATGGTTATTAAGGACCTTATTATAAAGCGTTACCAGTAAATCTTCCAAAAAACTTAAAAACTAAAACAAAAACCCAGTGACCTTGCATCATCACTGAGCTGAGTTCCAGCTATAATAACAGAGGTGGCTGCCCTTTAACTCAGACTGCATTTCCTGCTCTGTGTCTGATTCCGTGATATGTTTATGTATAAAAGCAGTGGCCTTTACTCGATTTAGCCTTTCATGACAGGAGCCTTGTTTTACATTTGCACTGTCTCGCAGTTAAGGAATGAATAATGTCCTTGTTTCTTGGACATTATTAATGTATGCATAAACATTTCTCTAAATACCCTGCCCCGGGCTGGTTATATGTAAAAATGTTCCTTGCTTTTGGTAAATATGCAGTTTTGGGTGGAAGGTGGGCAGGCCTGCTGGAGGTGGTTGTTTCTCAAAGGTTAACTGTGTGGGAAGTTTCCCTGACCAGGGATATAAAGGGACACCAGAGGCCACACAGCGGACAATATCAGAGAGAGAGACTCTGATTCTATATGCAGACACAGAGATGAGGAAGAACAAAGACATGAAACACTTAAGTCAGCTGGGAAGAGGTCTTCCATGAGTCATGATGATCTCAACATCACTGACGTCACGTCTTTCCTTTTTGTTTTAGGACTCTGTTTGTCTCCCCATGTGACCGTGTCTTCTCTCCTCTGTTGAGGTTGTTGTGATGTGAGTCACGTCCGTTAGTTGGCATGGCATCTCACAAACTTTTCAGCAGATATATATATGGTTACATATGTGTAACTTTTCTCTCCCCGGAGTTTGTACGAGTGGTTGAAATACTTGGAAATTCTTCAATTTAAATGTTGTATTTTCAAGGTTTACAAAGTGCTTTGATTTTGGATGAAGTGCTTGTAAATGCTTGGAATTATTCCTGTATTTCTCTTGCAATCTGACTATATCCATCTATAGACTATAGAACAGGGGTCTCAAACTCAAATTACTTGGGGGCAGCTGGAGGCAGTATCAAAATGACCAAAAAAAGACACAAAATGACCAAAAAAGACACAAAATGACTGAAAAAACACTAAATTACTTTGAAAAAGACACAAAATGACCAAAAAATTAAACTGAATTACCAAAAAAGACAAAATGACCCAAAAAAGACACAAAATGACAGAAAAAAATTACATTACTTAAAAAAAAAATACCAAAAAAGACACAGAATTACCAAAAAAGACATAACATTATTTACCAAAAATAAGACACAAAATTATTTTAAAAAGACACAAAATTACCAAAAAAAGTAATTAAAAGGACCTTCCATACACAACACTGTAAAGTGCCATTCATATAAAACTCACATTAAACTTTCATATCAAGGTGGGGGCCACAAAATATCGTCACGAGGGCTGCAATTGGCCCGTGGGCCGCGAGTTTGAGACCCATGATATAGATAATCACATGTTCAATGTAAAAAATAATGAGTAACCTATCTGAAATGAAGAGCGTTCCTCCTAAAAGTGTAATAGCATCGCTGTTGGTGTGGTTCAGTGAAATCTCCCCCTTTTAGTATGTAAGTACTCATCTAAAACATGCAACTTACAACAGGTGTAAGATACTGGAAAAGCCTGTAAATGGACCTTAAAAGTCCTTGAAAAATGCTTGAATTTGACCACTGCTAAAGTGTACAAACCCTGACTCCCATATCCCATCAATATTTCAGCCCCAGTAGTCTGCTGTTTATATTTGCTGCACAAATGCATAGTATTGCAATCCCCAATAACAAACAATTATAAATTATGGTTTGATCCATCAAGTAAAAATACTAGAAATGAGCCGGTTCCACCTTCTCAAATGCCACTTTTTCCTCAATTTCTCTGCACTGACTACAACATCTTCCATTCAAGTAATAATAAAAATAATAATATTAATACATTTAATTTTTATAGCACTTTTAAAGGTACTCAAAGTCTCTTAACATAACAGGAATTAGACACACACAAACACAAAATGCAGAAGAAAACAGAACTAATAAGAGATGAGAGATTCAAGTGTTCATAAGTGACAACCTGATTAATTCACCATGGAAAAGGGATTATTATGTTCTCTATTCTGCTTCAGAGCACAGTCCACGTGTGCAGCAGGAGCATTATTATAGTGGTGCAGCCTTAAAATACGCTTACCCGACCCTATAAGACTTTCTGACACAACAAAATCTGCCTTGTCCACCTTATCTGTAGACGTGTTGTACAGCAGGAGAGAAAACGCACAACACAGCAGCTTAAGGACATGACTAATGCTTGGGTGGTAGTCTTTTTCATCTTTTGTTTACAAGGTGACGTGTAAAACGACCTGACAAGGCAACATGACCTAGTTCCAACTCCATATGGGGGCCACTAATTCACCTCCTTCACAGTTTGGGCACAGTTTATGGGTGTTTCCACAGGGCTTCTTGTGTTGGAGGGAGAGCCATGAAAGCAGAGAGGAGCCGGGGGGGAGAGAGTGGGCTGCTCCACTCTCATTCTGCACCATTGTCTCAGTGGTTTGTGTGGCACAGGAGAGGAAGTAAGAGATGACTGTGCACAACCACTGATTCACTGCAGGAGGTCCGTCTGAGATGTGTGTGTGTCAAAAACATTTAAAAAAACATTAGGAAATGTAGCTTGACTTAACATGAAACATGACACATGAATGGTTTAACAGATGCAAGAGTTGACTGGAATTATTGTTCACAAATAGTCAAGCAAGATAAAACCCGCTTTCTCAATATGGAACAATTATTAAGTGTTTTTTTTGTTTTGTTTATAAGCGATAAACATTTTCACAACAGATGTGATGTACACTACCGGTCAAAAGTTTTAGAACACCCCAATTTTTCCAGTTTTTTATTGAAATTCAAGCAGTTCAAGTCAAGTGAACAGCTTGAAAGGGTACAAAGGTAAGTGGTGAACTGCCAGAGGTAAATAAAAAAAGGTAAGCTTAACCAAAATTGGAAAATAATGTACATTTCAAAATTATACAAGTAGGCCTTTTTCAGGGAACAAGAAGTGGGTTAACAACTTAACTCTATGGAGTCTTGGGCTATTTTGTCCATTTTTTAATTCTTTTCATGTCTTTGTAAGTCATTTTGTGTCTTTTTTTTGTCATTTTGTGTCTTTTTTTTTTGGTCATTTTGTGTCTTTTTTTTAGTCCTTTAGTCCAACATAAAATGTGATTTTGAATCTTTTTTTTACTTTCAAAACACTATCATGCTCAATAAAGAATTTTAAATGTTGCAAATGTGCATTCATTTCATAGTACACTGAGACATTAAACTGCATAATTTTCAATTAAAAATTGGAAAAGTTGGTGTGTTCTAAAACTTTTGACCAGTAGTGTATATGTTTGTTGAAGCAGCGACAGACTGAGATAACACATTTATATCGACAATGCTCAAGTTAAGTATGCTGTTTTTTTTACATTTTTTATTGTTTCTAGCACTTCTTTGAAACATCATACTTACATTAGTGGTCGACCGATATGGATTTTTTAAGGCCGATACCGATTATTTTGATATCAGTCTAAACCGATCCCCGATATGTGCTGCCAATTTTTTTGGGCCGATTCTTGAAGCCGATATTGCCTTTTCTCCCTCCATTTACAAATGTAACACAAGTCTCAATTTAAACAAAAAAAAAACATTTATTAACAAAACAAACAAAACATATTAACAGTTGGATAGCGAACAATGTGTATGTTGTTCTAGGCCTGGAGGTGGTGGCGCCTCAAATGATCCACATATTTGATGCGTTTTTAATTTTTCTGGTATCAGCAGCAGCTCACCAGAGAATGGCAGATGTTGCACCGAGCCTTGCCTGTTGGCTCAGTGAAATGGGCTAATTGATCGGCGAACGCACACACCTAACTTACATTAAAGCTGCATTCATTTGTTTTTGGCCACTTGGTGGCAGAAGAACAACACACCAAGCTGACAGGCAAACTGCTCTGACATATTGCCTTAAAAAACTTCCCATGGCTAATGATGTTGGCAAACATGTTGGTTATTTACTCATCCAGAAGACACAATGGTAGAGTGAGTGAGGGAGAGGGAGTGACTTTGATGGATATGACGGTGTGCAGCTCCATAATACTGCAAATGAGTGAAGGAATAGAACGATGTTGCTTATTTTTGTGTTTTTCTGGGATGTAAATAAAACTTGTGTTTAGCGCAATAATATATTTTTCGAAAAAAGACAAAAAAGATCTTGAGCGAGTGTAAAAACTTTTATGCAAATTTCAAAATGTGGAGAGAAACTGATTGATGGAAGCCAAGAAGTGAAAAGAGGCTAAAAGATTTTTCAGAGCTAATATGTATCAACAGACTATAGTTGATCCATTTTAAGCATTTTTAGTAATTTTTTGTAATTTGAGCATTTTTGACAAAAATCGACATGCTATCGTATGACTTTTTTTGAGGGGGGGGGTCACTTTTGGACATCCCATAATATGGTGTTTTTTCGGTATTTTTGGACAAACTACTTCCACTAGCATCAACAGAGTATAGTTGAACCATTTTAAGCATTTTGTATCTGCCATGCTGAAAGCTTAATTCTAATTTTTGACAAAAATCGACATGCTATAGTATTTTTTTCAGGGGGTCATTTTTGGACATCCCATAATTTGGCGTTTTTCTGTAATTTCTAGCCATATTATTCTCTAGTATGAATCAACAGACTATAATTACCCATTTTAAGCATTTTTCTGCATTGACATGCTATAATATGACTTTTTATTTTGACGGGGTCATTTTTGGACATCCCATAATATGGTGTTTTTTCATTATTTGTGGACAAACTATACTACCACTTGTATCAACAGACTATAATTGACCTATTATAAGCATTTTTTGGCAATTTGTAATTTGAATATTTTTGAAAAAAATCGACATGCTATAACATGACTTTTTATTTTGAGGGGGTCATTCTTGCACATCCCATAATATGGTGTTTTTCTGTAATTTCTGGCCATATAATGCTCTAATATGTATCAACAGAGTATAATTGACCCATTTTAAGCATTTTGTATCTGCCATGCTGAAAGCTTAATTCTCGCTATAAACAACAACTGTAGTAATTTAATTCAATATTAACAAATAATCATTCCAACTTCATGTAAAACTGTGTAAATTAAGAGGGAGGATCGTGACGTATTGTGTTTCATAATGCAGCTTTCTGTCTCAGTAATCTGAATGTAGCCTATTGTCCAAGGATGCAACCCTGCAGCTGAATAAAAAGCTGGAGCTTCTGATGCAAACATTAATGGTGGCAGGAGAATGCTAAAAATAATTCTGCATTGCGCTCTATGGGATGATTATACTAAATAATTCTGACTTCACATACTTCCTTTGGTACAAACAAACAAAGAATGCCTTTTAAGACTGACCTAGATCTGTTTTTGTTTCCCTGTAAGCGCTACACATTTTACTATGCCACCACACAATGAAATATTAATTGTTTCCATTATTTCAGCAATTATTCAAATTACGTGCAGCAGGGAAAAATGGGTAAAAAAAAGCCTAATTGCAGTTTGGAGTTGTCCTGCTCTGTGTTAAAACGGGTTAAATTTCAACCACCTGTGTTAGTCCTCATTAGTGAGAGTATCAACATGCACATGGTAGTGGCCTGAGGCTGCCTGTAAAAACTGGAGCGCATCACAAAACCCCATAATTTGGTGGAATCAGAGGAATGAAAACAGACATACCAATATAAGCAGAGAAAAATAACCTTTTTATAAAGAGAATATAAAAAAAACAACCTGAAACTGATCAGCAGTCTTATCATCCTTCAGTAAATTGGGTAAATTAATTCAAAACTGGGCTGATATTTGTATTATTCCAAACCATGTCTGAAACAGACAGCTCAGTTTAAAGAGCCCTTTGATCTAAAACTAGTTTTTAACCCCATCAAAGAAACTGGCCCCCTTTATTTTACATTTCTCCACATTCGCCATACTAATGTGTGTTCATGCTGGAAATCCAAAAGGTCATTATGTATAATAAAAAACACTTGATTTTTTTTCATGCTCTGTTGATGAAGACTGCTGTCAAACACTGTAATGTATGAAGGAAATGGAGGAGATGCTCACAGCTGCAAGCAATTAAAACAAAACTAAAAACACTTACGTCCTAACAGGACTCAACATAATATATGCCTCTTATTCTTGTGTTGTTTCTTGACTTCATCCTTGTATGTGTTGTATGATCTCTCAAATGTACGTCGCTTTGGATAAAAGCATCTGCTAAATCAGCTATTCTCAACCTTGGGGCCCCCAGATGAATTCTGGGGGTCGGCAAATCATTTTGGAAGTCAGCTCTGTCTCCACTGTGTTAAAGTGTTCACGTGTTTTAGTCTTTTGGTCATTTAATGTCCTTTTTTTGTCATTTTGTGTCTTTTTTTTGTCATTTTGTATCTTTTTTTGTCATTTTGTGTCTTTTTTTTTCATTTTGTGTCTTTTTTGTAATTTTGTGTCTTTTTTTTGTCATTTTGTATCTTTTTTTGTCATTTTGTGTCTTTTTTTGTCATTTTGTGTCTTTTTTGTCTTTGTGGGGGTTTTTTTTAGTCATTTTGTGTCTTTTTTTTGTCATTTCGTGTCTTTTTTTGGTCATTTTGTGTCTTTTTTGGTCATTTTGTCTTTTTTTTTTTTTTACCATTTTGTGGTCAGTTTGTGTCTTTTTTTGTCATTTTGTTTCTTTTTTTGGGCCATTTTGTGTCTTTTTTGGTCATTTTGTCTTTTTTTTTTTTTTTTTAACCATTTTGTGGTCAGTTTGTGTCTTTTTTGTCATTTTGTGTCTTTTTTTTGTCATTTTGTTTCTTTTTTTGGTCATTTTGTGTCTTTTTTGGTCATTTTGTCTTTTTTTTTTTTTTTTTACCATTTTGTGGTCAGTTTGTGTCTTTTTTGGGCCATTTTGTGTATTTTTTGAAAATTTTGTGTCTTTTTCGGTCAATTTGTGTCTTTTTTTTGATCATTTTGTGTCATTTTGTGGTCAATTTGATTCTTTTTTGGGTAATTTTGTGTCTTTTCTGACAAATGCCAAGTAGTAGCAAGTTATTACTTTACAAGGAGTCTCTGGCTTGAAGCTGACTGTTTTTATTTGTTGTCTGCTTCATTATTTGTCCAAAATGCGTCATATGAACTGAGTTTGTATGATCTGAACTGTGCGTGGAGATTCTGTTCAGTGAGTGGGGGTCGCGGACAACATGCATGTTAAATTGGGGGTCGCCACTCAAAAAGGTTGAGAACTACTGTGCTAAATGACATTGTAGATTGTAGATTGTAGGTCTGCAGAAGATCTCTGAACGCACAACACGTCCAACCTTGAAGCAGCACAAGACTAAACCACCACACAATTATCCTTTTGTTAAGTGTTTGACTGTAATCACAGATTCATTGTTCCAAAAATAACTAAATTCAAGTGTTAATCCTGCCAAATATCATAAACTGCATAGATTAGTGCTAGCTTTGGAAGCTTAACAGGCATAATGACAGTAGCTTAGTTTCTCCAGGCCTCTGTAGTCGGTCTTTGGAGGCAACTTGACGTCATTCTGGCTTCAATTTGATAAAAATGTCCTCAAAGGAAACACCTCCCTGACCTGACAACCTAGCTGCACTGAACCCAACTTGCATTAACCCTCTGGAGTCCATCTATTTATTGAAAATACACATGTTTTATTTACAGTAATAACTGTATTTATATGTAGACACGCTGAGAAAGCCAGTTAAAGTTCAATCATAGGAGCTTTCACAGTGTGTAATTTATGTTTCTGGACCATTTTTAAACCTCTCAAGTCCAGGAGATTTTGATTCAAATTTCTTCCTCTGCATTAATTTCTGTCTCTGTTTAGCATCTTTCAGTCTGTCCTTACATCACATGCATGGCTCCCTTTTCTCCACACAAACTTGGCTATCAGTCAAATTTTTCATTTTATTTTAATTAAAGTATAAAAGCTGCCAGGAAACCAAAATACAAACAAAAGACACAGGTGTCTATCGAAATGTACCTTTTTTAAAATCCATTTATACACACAAAAACAGTAGAAAAAATAATAAATAATAAAACTACAACACAGTCTATTTGCATGTTAATTAAAAATAGTAATAGTTTTCATTGTAGAAAGAAAATTCACATTTTAAAAATGGTCTAGAAACATAAATGTCACACTGTGAAAGCTCCTATGATTGAGCTTTCAACTGGCTTTCTCAGCTTGTCTACATATCATATATAAATAAAGTTATTACTGTAAATAAAACGTGTATTTTTAATAAATAGATGGACTCCAGAGGGTTAAAATGTGAATTTTCTTTCTTCAATGAAAACTATTACTGTTTTTAATTTACGTGCAAATAGACTCTTATAGATTTATTATTTATTATTTTTTCTGCTGTTTTTGTGTGTATAAATGGTAAAAAAAAAATTGGTACATTTCCAAAGACACCTGTGTGTGGCGTTTGTGTGGAGAAAAATGAGCCATGCATGTGATGTAAGGACAGACTGAAAGAAGCTAAACAGAGACAGAAATTAATGCAGAGGAAGTTGACAAATTTGAACCAAAATCTCCTGGACTTCAGAGGTTTAATCAGTGTAGTGTAAATGTGTAAATAGGCAAAAACCAGTGCAAATCTACAAGAAAAAAGTATGGAATTCATGAGAAAAAAGTGGCAAATCTACAAGAAAAAAGTAGCAAATTCATGAGAAAAAAGTGGCAAATCTACAAGAAAAAAGTAGCAAATTCATGAGAAAAAAATGGCAAATCTACAAGAAAAAAGTGGCAAATTCATGAGAAAAAAAAAAGGCAAATCTACAAGAAAAAAGTAGCAAATTCATGAGAAAAAAGTGGCAAATCTACAAGAAAAAAGGAGCAAATTTATGAGAAAAAGTGGCAAATCTACAAGAAAAAAGTAGCAAATTTATGAGAAAAAAGTGGCAAATTCATAAGAAAAAAAATTGGCAAATCTACAAGAAAAAAGTAGGAAATTCATGAGAAAAAAGTGGCAAATCTACAAGAAAAAAGTAGCAGATTTATGAGAAAAAAGTGTGAATTCTACAAGAAAAAAGTAGCAAAGTGCCGTTTTGTTTTTGAGCTAAATTGAGTCCCGTGTGAGGATGTTCCTGCTCAGCGAGTGCTTGTGGCTGCTGCCTCTGCCAGGGTTGCATGAAATCCTGTGCTGCTGCTGCTGCTGAGGGTCGTTGACATTCACAGACTGTCAGAGGCTCTGCTGGTTCTGTTTCCTTAGAAACTGCAGAGGGATGGTGGGAATCAAGGAATGCAGGACACCAGTGGTTGCATTCCCATGTGCTGAGAGATCCGTTCATTTAATAATTTAAAGGGGGAAAAAGCAGAAAACTGTTGAGAATCACCTGCTGAGGCTCTGACTCAGTTAGAACTGTTGATGGGAAAGTTTTCACTACTCTTCCACCACTCCTATATACCAAACTTAGTTTACTTCAGTAAAAGGGTTAATAAAAGAAAGTACAAATACTGTTATAAATAGAAGTCCTGCATTCAAAATCGTAATGAATTAAACTGGTTTTAAGCTTTTGTTTTTAACCCTGTGGAGTCTCCAAAAGCTCCAAATAATCCAGACTTGTTGACTCCATCCAGATAGAAAACAAAGCAGCGTGGAGCCCTACTGTAAATTTACCTCTAAAGTTCTGGCTGTAAATTCCATGAGGCCAGTTTCAGTTTGATGATGATATACCAAGTAAAACTGGAGACAAGCTCAAATAGATTTAGTATAAAATGATAGAACTGGATGGAACCCTCTTATATGTTAGATTTGACACCTTTGTTCACATTTGCAACATTTACATTTTTTTATTGAGCGTGATAGTGTTTTGAAAGTAAAAAAAAAGATTCAAAATCACATTTTATGTTGGAATAAAGGACTAAAAAAAGACACAAAATTACCAAAAAAGACACAAAATGAGAAGACAAAATTACCAAAAAAATACACAACAAAAGACAAAATGACTAAAAAAGACACAAAATGACCAAAAAAAGACACAAAATGACTAAAAGACACAAAATGACCACAAAAAAGACACAAAATAACTAAAAAAAGACACAACAAAATACACAAAATAACTAAAAAAAGACACAACAAAAGACACAAAATGACCAAAATTGTTACGCTAAACACACAAGACACAAATAAAATAGAGTCCCACTAGAATAGAAAACAGAGTTGATGACAGAATCACACACAATCACAAGATCACATTCATGTTGGTATTTCTTTGTTTCTTTTTGGTACAAAAATGTTGATCCAGTTTTCAACATTTTATCGACCAAACAACTAATCGATTAATCGTTTAAATAATCGACAGATTAATCCATAATGAAAATAATGGTTAGTCGCAGCCCTACAATAAACCTAAATGTGCAAATTACCAAAAAGCAAACAGAAGTAGGAAATAAAGAGAAAAGAATAGAACATAGAGATAGAAATTATAGATGTCGGAGAAGAATTACTGCTGTTCAGTGGATAATTGTCTAATGCCTGCTATCAGAGGTAACTCTTCACACGGCTGCTTTAAAGTGCCACTGCAGACAGAAAATGATGCATTAGCCCAATGGCCAATTTGGTGCATTTAGAGTGCTCTAAACTACATATAAATACAGAGGAGAGAGCTGAAATAAACACATGCTTTCACGTTGACATTCTGAAACACCAGGATCCACAACAGGATTCCTCCACAGTGGACTCAGCGTTTGTTTTGACAAGATTTTATATGTTTCAATTGACGAAAACTGTTATTTCTTCACTAGTCACACGTTCCCAGTTATCACCTGTCAATCAAACAGTCTGGGCTAAATTGCGACATCTTGTCTTCAGTTTCTTTTTTCCATTTCCTTGTTTTAATAATATTTCGCTCTTTGTTTTCCCTTTATTATAGAACAAGTAAATCCCCATTATGTAACTGCAGTTGATGAGTCTTTTATCTGCTAACGGTGCTGTGATTGTGCTGGATTTACTCCAGGATTTGGGTAAGTCACTTTTCAGTGTATCTACTGCAAGTAATGTGTGTTACATACTTATGTTTTACAGATCTTATCATGTTTTTAGCATCAAGTGTTTAGTTTGTGCACCTGGAGCCGGATTCACAAAATTGTTCTTAAGATAAAACTTAAGAAAATTCTTAAGAAAAAACAATAGGATGTTCCTCACAATGTTCTTAAATGCTATTCACCATTTTTTTCTTAAGAATTGTCGTTTGTCTTAGGAACTTCTTAGTTTTCTCACTTAGGACGTTCTTAGATTTTTAACTTAAGATCACTTGCTGGTTTCAGTAATGTGGCCTACCTAAATAATAAGTTTATAGTGATTAATTAAGTAGTATTAAACAAAACAACTGCCTCTGTGGTTTACTAAGAGCACATTGTAGTGTAATCTAGGGAGTGTAGGTAGTGTAATCAACTGCCAAAATAAGATTTATGTGATACATTCACAAAAAAACTACTTTGGCCAACTTCAGTGAACAAAACTTGTTAACACATTGTCTAGGGCTGAACTATATATTAGAGAAATTAAATAAATGTCATACAAATGTGTTCAAGTAAATACAAATCAAGACTTATCTTTCCACTGTAGCTGTTTTCAGACTGCTGAGGGCTTCTCTTAACCCATTTAGGCCTAAAACGCCTGGAAAAAATGCCTGCAAAACCTTTGCAAAAAAATTTTTTTAAAATAAGCCCCTAAAACATGTTTTCAAGTTTTTTTTTTAGTAATTGTATGTCTTTTTAGGTAATTCTGTGTCTTTTTTGGGTAATTCTGTGTCTTTTTTAAAATAATTTGTGTCTTTTTTTTGGTAATTTTGTGTCTTTTTTGGGTAATACTGTGTCTTTTTTAAAGAATTTGTGTCTTTTTTTGCTAATTTTGTGGTGATGATTTCAAAGTTCTGGAAAAGTCTCATGTTGCATTGCAACACTCCCACATGTATTCTGATGCATTTCATTGGCCAAGAGACCGAAAATAGAAGGAAAAAAACTCCAAATACTACAAAACGACATATCCGCTTTCCAGGCTTTAATGGGTTAAAGTTGTGAAGAAATATGAGAAGAAATCTAAGAATTTTGTTTTCAAGAATCCAATTTGTTCTCAATTTCTATCTTAGGAAAAAACTTCAGAAGAAAGTTAAGAAAACAACTGAAGAAAAGATCAGAATTTCTTCATGAATACCAAATCTTCTTAAATTTTGTCTTAAGAGCAAAGTTAAGAAAAAAATGACACATAAGAAGCATTTTTTTCTTAAGAATGCTTTGTGAATCCGGCCCCTGGCTCCTCTATAGATTTCCCTTTGGGGACACTGAAGATGAGCAGTAACATGGCAAACATGTTTGCATTGTAGAAGATGACAAAATTAGATTTATACCATGTTGGGACGACTATCACAGCAGTTAGGTCGTCCTCTGTAATTTGTGCAGGAGTCTTGCCATTTCCACTGACCTTTGAAAGCTTTCTGAAGCCGTGCACCACAAACCTTCAGTGATCTGCAGCGCTCACAATGAAACCTGACGTAATTATTGAATCTGATTTTAAATGATGAAACAATGTAATGTTTTTAGATGTATGTTATCTTTATTTCTTTTACCTCCAGCTCAACCTTTTATTATATGGTAGAGTAAAGGTCAAATGGGAAATAAAGTGTATGGTCTTTTCTCTCCCTGTGTTTGTTTTAGACAGTGGACCAGAGAGAAAATCTCTTTTTTTCTTCCTTTTTTTTTTATCATGAACCTGGCTCCCCTGAGTAGGTGAGTACTTGATCCTTGCTAATTTTATTTCCATCAATCCCCTCCATTCATATGGATATTGTTACACACTACAGTCGCCCTTGTGCCCTCACTTTAATTGTTTTTCTCCTGTTCCCAAACAAATCTATTTAGCAGCATTCATGCTTACGTAAAGGCCGTGGAGGACAAAACAGACAAAAAATAAATGGTTTCCACTCAGGAGGAGGGGGCGGGGGGCTCCCATTCAGAATATGACAACCATGTTTTAAATAATGTCAGATCCCTGCGATCCCCTCCCTCTGCTGGAATGTCTCCTTTTAGCACTGGAGGAATTTTATTGCCCTACCTTCCCTCTGTTGTGGGGACACTGGGGGACAAAAACCAGCGCTGACCCCATGGGGGCATCTGCGGCGCTAACCACCTAGATGAACATTGTGACTCTGGCATAACTTCGCTGTTAGACGTCACGAGTCATTGTGTCGGGGCGTTTTTGTGTCTAAGGACAAAGCGTGAAAGAGAGAAAAGAAAACAATCCAGATGCCTTCTCTGAAATGGCCCAGCTTGCCCCCTTTTATAATGCAAGTGGGGGTCAGCTTTGTTCGAATGCGCTGATAGTTGTCGTGTTAGAGAAACCGACTTTCAAAGCGCATACCTACGTCTTGTAATTAGCTCCGCCGCCCCCCCTCTGTCTGGACTCAGTGATGGCTCTGTCCTCTCATGAGGATTACTCTCACTCTGCAAAATTATACAAATTACCCTCACGTGTTGGAGCTATGCATTCATTTTCCTTGACTGAGTAGCAGTTGCCCAAACACAAAGCACACACAGGCTGCAATTACCGACTTTTGAAACAATGGGTTCTCACCACTAACATCATTTTTGTTTTTCTTGTCTGCTTCTTGTAAATATCTGGCAAAATCTTCTGTGCTGCTTCTATGACAGAAAAACCGCTGAAGAACACACAAAGCCAATGAGGACTGATTGTCTTTAAAGACATTTCCAGATGTCCAGATGTATTTTATTACATTGGAAACGAAAGTATTATCATGAGGATCAATTGCTTAATTTGGTTTTATAAATCACATATACAGTGACATATATATTTATAGTTTCTACAACAATTGTGTCGTTTCAGCCACGTCGTTTCACATTCATGTATGATATGTGCAATAGGCTTTTTTTTTTCTGTATAACATGTGCAATAAGCTATTTTTTCTGTGTGACATGTGTAATAGGCTTTTCCTTTTCTCTTTTTTTCCTGAAAAGAAGTGCGATGTCTTGTGCGCAATGTATGTGTGCAGTGTTTGCAATAATTTGCAGCTTTGCCATGTGTCTCTGTTTGCAGTCCTGTTTACAGTCCCTTACTTTGTGATTTGTGTGTGGTGTTCTTTTTTTGTTTGTTTGTTTGATGGGTGCATGCCTTGTTTATTTATTTATTTATTTATTTTTTGCACTGACGAGAGAGCTGTGCCTCAATTTTGTTGTGCTAACATATTTTTTTATACTACGGTGCTATGACAATAAAGACTATTCTCTATTCTCTATTATAATATTATAATATTAGATTTATAAAAGAAGATTTACAAGATTTCTTTTGTGGCTTTGTTTAACACCTAAAATTTTATATAATAATAAATTAATATTAATATAAAAACTAGTGGAAGAAATATTCAGATCCTTCCTTCAGTGAAATTACCCAAAAAAAGCACCAATACTCCATTACAAGAAAAAGTAATTATACAGTCAAAACCGTACAAAGTAAAAGGACAAAGTCCAAAAAGTGCAACATTGTCTCTGCAATAACGTTGAGTAGAAATATTAAGAAGAAAAAATTTAAATAAGTAACTCAAACTGAATGTGACACATTAAAAAGTTCATGAGAGAAGGAAAGGTTTTATAGAAACAGCATGGAGGACAGGAAATAGATGGGGGGGTGTTTTTTTTTTGTTTTTTTTAACGATACAACAGCAGGAGTAATTTAATTTGTCCCACTCTAGTGTGCATGGTGCTTGAGTGATAGACGTGAGTGAAAGTGTAGTTGTTACCACACCTGTGTAAGCAGAACACATCTGTTCTCTCAAGTGGTACACTTCTTCCCAATAACCTACGTGAAAAAGAAACATTCAAAATCTTTCCTTGTAACCTCTTGAGTAAAATCTCATATCGCACTATCTGCATAGAAATCCAGTTTTGCCTCAGAGGCCTGTTTTGGATTTGCCTCTCGTGACTCACTGCCAATTGTAACAGCAACTTATTTGTCTGGATCTGTGGTTGCGAGGAAGACCAGATGTTGGACTCTGAGGCCAGATGAAGGAAGTCGGAGGGTCTGTGTCTCCGCGGCGGGTCAAGGATGAACAGGATGTTGATAAACTAACAAACCTTGACTCCTTAAAAAAAAAACCCTGCTCTTCTCCCAGCTGCCCTCATATCTCTCTTATTTTCTATCCCTTACTTCTCAGCCCAGACCTCCTGGCTCCTCATTTATTTCCCCTCCTCTCGCCTCGACCCAACCCCGTCACCTAGTTCCTCTCACCTTTCCCTGCTTCACTGTCTGTTTCTCTCCCACGGCAGTAAAGCCATGAGGCGTGCAGATGTGCCAGTTAATGAGGTTTCCTTATCTGCAGGCAGCTCACCTCCAGTCCAACAGAGCTGTATCTGGGCGCCCATGAAGCAGACTCAATCACAGACACAAACACAAAGGACAGCAAGGCTTGTTATTTTTCCCTCAAACTTATCAGGTCATTCTATGAATCCTGCAGGCGGGATGAGGAGGCAGCTTGATGTCATCCCAGTGCAGACACAGAGAGGGAGAGGGAGGAAAACGAACAGAATGTCTTGACACAGACCTATAACAGCCCTTTCCTTGTGCCCAATAAAGGCAGTGATATATGATCATGTGTCTCCCATGTGTGATGCAGACTCGCTCAGCGTCTCGGGGGTCCATCGATCTGACAGTTTATTCTCATGCTCCAAACCACAGGAGGACACCCCTCAAACCTGAAAATGAATGTTTCATTTTCTGGTTTTAGATTTTCAACAGTGAACAGGTGAATCTGCCGCTTGTCAGTAAAACTTATGTCGAGACATCTGGGTCCAAACTTGGCCAGAGCTTTTTAAAAATGAAGATGATTGCAGAGCTGCATTTATGTCCAAAATCCAGAATTAAATTATAGGTCCAAGTCCATTGTGGGATTAATAAAGTAATCTTCTTCTTCTTAAATCCAATCAATCTGTCAAAACATTGGAATGGCCTAAGGATTAAATATTTCAGCTTTGAGGAGTTTAACTTCATGTTAAACTTCTTTGTTTACTTACAGATCCAAAGTCAAGTTGGATTTTCAACTGTTTCTTGACACAGATTGCAACAAAGATATTCTTTTTGCATGCATCTCGCACCCTTGCTGTTATTGCAGAGTGTGTATGGGCCTTAAATCAAGTCCAAGTCTACAGCTCTAGAAATATGTAACTTGGACATGTAAAAAAAACTTGACTACCGATATTCCAGATGCCCCTCTCTCCAGCAATGTTTCCCTGCTCATACTTGGGGACCCCAAGATGTTCCCAGACCAGATGAGTTTGATCCTGCCAGCATTTTCTGGGCCAGCCCCACGGCCCCTCAGCACTGGGACATTACAGGAGCACCTCTAATGGGAGGCGGCCAGGAGGCATCGTTACGAGATGCCCGAACCACCTCAGCTGGCTCCTTCTGAAGGAGAATCGGTCTATTCTGAGCTCCTTTTGGAACTCTGACTTCCTCACCTGATCTCTGAAGCTTAGCCCAGACGCCCTACGGAGGAATCTTATTTGGCTCGGCTCAGCTCCCTCTTCATCACTGCTGACGCCGCAACAAACTGCCCATCCATCTCCAGCTCCATTCTACCCTCACTCATGAACAAGACTCTAAGATACTTGAACTTCTTTGCTTTGGGCAGCAGCTCCTAGTCTCCAACCAGACTCTTCTCCTCTGTAGTGCCCCAGTGGTGCAACAAACTTCCAAAATCCATCCGATCTGCTGAGTCCTCATCAATCTTTAAGAAGAGACTGAAGACCAACTCTTTACTGAACACCTTGACACTTGATCTACAAAAATGACAACGATAAGTATCGCACTGACCGCTCGTACAACCTAAAAGCACTTACATCCTAACGGACTCAAATTTAACCCACGGCACTTACTCTTGCTATGTTTCTTAACTTCATCTTTGCTTGTGTTATATTACATCTCATTTGTAGGATTGTAGACCACCTCACATTCTGCTCCAGTCCATGCTGAAGGTCCTGGCTTGATAAAGCCAACAGAACCACATCATCTGCAAAGAACCGAACCGAACAACATCCTTTCCTGCATTTTGAGATCCTATCCATGAATACCAGAAACAACATTGATGATATGGTTTCACATTGTGTCAAATAAAAGGAAACAGCTCATAGCAATGACTCTGGTACCCCATACTCCTGCAGTACCCCTCACAGGGCACCACGTTGCCAAAACACACAAGGACTGTATGCGCAAACTCCCATGAGTCCTCCAGTGGCCTTGCAAGGGTCAAGAACTGGTCAACTGTTCCACGGACAGACAAAGTCAACAATCTGGACCTATGGAAAAGAACAAGCCAAGACCCCACAGACCTACAAATCCGGAAGAGAAAGTGGAGTTGGATTGGCCCTCAGACCCTCAGAAAGCCACAAACATCACCCAACAAGACCTGAAATGGAACAGACAAGGGAAGAGGAAAAGAGGTCGCCCCAGGAACAGCTGGAGAAGTCAGAGAGTGGGCTCAACTGGGGAAAACTTGAGCGAAAAGCCCTAAACAGAGTGAAATGGAGGATATTATTAGCGGTCTATGCATCCAAGAGGAGCAAAGGGCTTAAGTCAAGTAAATTAGTCAAGTCTCCTTAATGGGAGGTTCGATTATCAGTCCGAACCTCCTTTCTAGAGCCACAGAGTAAACCTTCCCAGGGAGGCTGAGTAGTGTCACTCCCCATTAACTGCAGCACACAAGATGGGAACCACTTCATGTGCTCTGTCCTCCATCTGCACATGCTCCAACATGGTGTTACTTTTGGCCAAATAATGAATAGCACAGAAATCCAATAACAAGACACCGCTTGGGTTCAGAAGATAAGGCCGTCAGGTTCATCCATCATTACTCACAAGAGTGTTGAAGTCACCCAGCAGAACTACAGAGTCTCCAGTCAGCTGGTACTCCAAGCTGCTGTTCTGTGTATAAGCACAAACATCAGTCAGAGAACTGTGAACGGTTTATAACCCAACTGGTCCTATTGGAGCTATCTGTCTTCCCAAGCTTAAAAACCATATATTTTGTGGTTTATACACTTCATAACTTTTCTGTTTCATACATTTTTACTACTTGTTTTGTTATCTTTACCCAATTTGTAAAGCACTCAATAACAAGGAGATAAAACTGATGTATAATGAAGTCTGATTAGAAGATAAGATTCACATCATTTTGATTCTCTTGTCTGGCTCTTTTACTTTGAACAGAAATATTGAGCATATACGAGTAAAAAGAAGTGCCATAATCATCATCTGGTTCTTTCTGCAGGACTGATGTAAGACTGGTTTGATCTCTTTTTATTTCATGTTTTCCCCCATTTATGCTGCACAAAATTGCCTCTCATCAAAGTTGCACAAAAGTCAGTGAAGTACAACTAAATCTTTCTGTCAGTGTTAAGAAATGTAAGATATTTCTTTTAGAATGGAGGTCAAATCTTTCCAGGGGGCATCAGAGCTGTGGCAAGATTTTTTGGCCAATGCCCCGGAGTTATAGACAGTGAAAAGCTCCAGATCAGACATTAGCATCAACAGTGAGACGTTAATAAGTTAGTTAACAGAATTCAATGGAATTTGTTGATTGTGCTTACACAAAAAAAAGCACAGCCCTAATAATACAAGCAGAAACAAAACAAACATCATAAACCACAAGCAGAAATGAGAAAAATGTCCAAATGAACATAATAAAGACACACAAATATAATCAAGAAACAACATTATGAATCAGAGACGTTGGTCATTTCTCAGTGTTGATCACATATTTTGGTAACACTTTAGATTAGGGAACACATATTCAACATTAGTTGCTTATTAGCATGTAAATAAGTAATATTGGCTCTTAATTAGTCATTAAGTAGTTATTAATGCCTTATTCTGCATGGCCTTATTATACAACCAGTAAGACATTAACTAAGAGTTTTCCCTCAATAACCTCAGAATTATTGCTTATTAGTAGTAAGTAAGTAAGTAAGTTGTTGTATATGAGTTATGATCTTAATATGCTTTTCTTTGTATGGACTTTATAATCTCTACATAGCGGTGAACGAAACCATGGAAACGGAATAAAAACCTTTTCCAGACCTTTGACGTGATTGGTGGCTCCTTTTGGATGAGGATTGGTAGATTGTAATGTCAATTATTACTCTACAAAGTGGGTCACTGGTAGACTAACAATGGCACAAAGTGACCCACTTCCATACATAGTAAAGCATATTAAGATCATAACTCATATACAACAACTTCCTTACTTACTACTAATAAGCAATAATTCTGAGATTATTAAGCGAAAACTCTTAGTGAATGGCTTACTGGTTGTATAATAAGGTGACTTAAAATGACTTAAAAAAAAAAGACACAAGATGAGAAGACAGAATAACCACAAAAAAACCCCACAGAAGACACAAAATGACAAAAAAAAGACACAAAAGGACAAAAAAAAAAAAAAAAAGACACAAATGACCAAAAAAGACACAAAATGACCAAAAAAGACACAAAATGACCAAAAAAAAAGACACAAAATGACAAAAAAAGACACAAAATAACAAAAAAAAAGACAACAGACACAAAATTACCAAAAAAGACAGAAATGACCAAAAAAGACACAAAATGAGGAGACAGAATAACCAAAAAAAACCCACAGAAGATAATCAATAATTATATATAATATATATATAATATATAATATTGAGGAAAAACTCTTAGTTAATGTCTTACTGGTTGTATAATAAGGCCATGCATAATAATAAGGCATTAATAACTACTTAATAATGGCTCATTAAGAGCCAATATGTTACTTATTTGCATGCTAATACGCAACTAATTAATGCTGAATATGTGTTCCCTAATATAAAGTGTTACCCATATTTTATATCTTTCACTTAAATTCACTTCTAGTTTTATCCATTATATTTATTCATTGTTACACTTTTCCATAATATGAGCCATATTTTCCTTAGCTTCTTTTTTCTCTCCCCAAACATATAATTTCCCCTGAATGTATATCTGCTCTCCTCCATTCAAAGTGCATGGGTGAAAGGTCAAACCGCCCTGATTACCAGGAGCATTTCTATATATGATGATATTTTATTCAGCCTCCAGAAAGGTCAATACTGCTGTTACTCTCTGGTGGGGTGACGGGTCGGCTGGTTCTTTGCAGGCATTTGTGATGGCCTACATTTTACTCAAGGATTCCTCCGAGCATTGGTGGAAAGTGACGAGAACATTTACATACACACAAGTACACTTTTAGAGTACTTTGCCTTCATTTTATGCTAATTTGTATTTCTATAATCTGTCTACATATTGCACTTTTTATACTACATTTATTTTCCTTTTTTTATTTACAAACATTTTACATTAACAAATATAAGCTTGGCAACTCACTTTTTTTATTTTACCATTAAACCTATTATATTTGTTTGTTTTGTTTGAGAGGTAAAGCAGTCAAATTATCCAATATTGCACAACAAAACAACAACATGCATGCGTTGATGTATTTTGTAAATTGTTATTTTCCCTCTTTAGCATCTAATTAATCATCTCACAACCCCTCTGGACAAAGTAACTGTACAGTAGAGCTGGGCGATATATCGATATAAAAAATATATTGATTTATTTTTAAATGTGATATGGAATTAGACCATATTGCGTATATCGATCAATCACATTTTATATCTGTCTTTCTATATAAATGCTGCCCTTACTAGGGTTTGTCATATTTAGTTATTTTTTAATGTTCGTTATTCTTTTCTCATATAAATACATTTATTTCAGAAAAAGATTGGCCTATTTTATTTCATAGGCTATTTTTATTTAAGATTTTATTTAAATGTGCACTTAACGGAGCTTTGATTTTTAAAAAAGGTACTCCTGTTGTTAAGATAAGATAAAGATAAGATACGATATACTTTATTCATCCCAGCAGAGAAATTTAGGTGTTCCAGCAGCCAACAACACAACACAACACAACACATGTATAAATACATATTCCACTCATACAAAACATGAGCCCACAATACATAGCCTAGGATAAAAAAAGTGGAATGGATGGTCCATGTGCATTAGTAGCTGTTACTCATAGATAACAGTTACAGCAAGTGTGCAAATATACATGTGCAATAATACAGTTTGATGTATACATACAGTATAAGCAGTGCTATACACTATTTATGTTCACTTAAATAAACGGTTTCAATAAAACTACCTGTGACATGTCATATTTATCGTATATCGATATTCAGTCTGAATATATCGGGATATGACTTTTGGCCCATATCACCCAGCCCTACTGTACAGTAAATAAGTAAGACAGTACATATATTACAATGCATTTGGGCTTTATGATTTAACTGTATTTAATGTAGTTTAAACTCCTTCTCAGGTACAATAGTCCAGTTCTGATTTAACACTGATCCAGTAGTAACATATTAAATAACCAAATGTCAGTAATAGGGGGCAATTTTCTGCAGCAGAGTACTTTTACTTGCAGTGGGGTGTTTTAAGTTGTTCAGCTGGTACTTTTCCTGTAAAGGACCTAAGTACCTCTCTGGGTTCCTGCTGCTGGGAAATCAAACCGGATCACGCTGCACCTCTCTGCTGTCATCTGAATCTCAGTTTGCAGGTAGGAGATGTTTTACACATGTTCTTGTCAAGTCATCAATATTTATAAAAGCCATTGCCATTCAAAAAGTGTGGGTTTGAAGCATTCTCCTGCTTGTTAAGCTGACATTCAGAGGAGACATTTAAGCTAATGTATTCCCCCCCGAAGTTTCTCACATCTCTTTCTTACTCCGGCCGACAGTCTCGCAGAGTTTCTCTATTAATATTCAAATGCTCCCACTGAACCGTTCTTATAAAGTCATGGCATTTCTACCTGAGAGAGCAGTGACAAGGAAAAAAAGAGAGAGAAATAATGATGATGATGATGTGCAGACTATTGCAAATGATTGCTACACCAACCAACCCGTAACCTGATTTTACATGCAGTTCTTGCCCTCTGGAGCTTTTCACTCAGCTGACAGAGGAACTCTGACTGCTGCTCTCACACACAGTTCATGTGAAATGGATTCAGTTTTTTGGAATATTTTATGACAGTCAAGATACCTGAGAAATTCAGCAGAGGAGAAAACTGTAGAATGAAACAAAAGGCACCTCTTATGAAACGTGTGCATCAGTATACTGTCCTACAAAGCTGAACTGCAGTAAATACATTTTTGGTTGAAATTGAGTTATAACTAAAAATTAACTCCTTGATGTCTGTTTTATCTTGTGACAAAGTTTTAGATTTCAATTTTGCTTTATTTCAGAGAAATAATGCTATAAAAACCACAAAATCTAACTCAAAACCAAGCAGTGATTGCAGTTACCTCAGTCTGCTTTGGATATATATACTAATTTAAACACAAAAATAATAGAAATTATAAGTTTATTTGATAGGGAAATTATTATCTAGATAGTGATGAAGTGGAAAAAGTGAGATAAAATAATATTAAGACTAAAATATAACATTTATCAAATCTTACACAAATCTTTAAATTGAGTTGTTAAACATTTTTAAATACACTGATAAAATCAATTTGAAAATGTTTTATTCACTGAAAACAAAATATAAAAGCTGAAAGAAGACAACATTCTGTTTGTGCATCACTATTAGATCCTTTGACAGCAAAACCAGAGTGCAGTAACTACATTTTTGGGGTCAAAGGTCAAATAAATCATGATTTTTGAGCCTAAAAATTACATCATCAATACATGTAGAAATAAGTATAATATCACTTACCTACCTGTAACTCATTTGGCTGGCCAATTAAAAAACGTTAAAAAAAACTTTAAAGCAGTTATTCTCAGTTTTACCCTTTGTGTAGTTACTGCAGTTAGACTTTGTAGGGCAGAATAAAACAGTTTGATTTTAATAAAGATGAATGTATATTTCACAGAGTGTATAAATGGCCTTATTATTCCCAGTATCTGCTCCTCTTTTCCTCATCAGTTTGGGCTGTAGATGCTGAGTGCCTCTCCTTGTTTTTTTTTGGTCATTTTGTTTCTTTTTTTAGTCATTTTTGTCTTTTTTTTTGTAATTTTGTGTCTTTTTTGGTCATTTTGTGTCTTTTTTGGGTCATTTTGTGTCTTTTTTGGGTCATTTCGTGTCTTATTTTGGTTATTTTGTGTCTTTTTTGTCATTTTGTGTCTTTTTTTTTAGTCATTTTGTTTCTTTTTTTGTGGTAATTTTGTGTCTTCAAGTAATTTTAAATGATTTTTGAGCCTAAAAATGACATCATCAATACATGTAGGAATAAGTATATCACTTATCTACCTGTAACTCATTTGGCTGGCCAATTAAAAAACGTTAAAAAAAAAAACTTTAAAGCAGTTTTTCTCAGTTAGTCAGAGTATATAAATTATTATTGCCAGTATCTGCTCCTCTTTTCCTTATCAGTTTGAGCTGTGGACGCTGAGTGCCTCTCCTTGTTCTCCTGTCCCACCATGTGTTCAGATGAGGAAGGGTAGGCATCATCATTATTACTGCTAGTTCATCAGTTTTGACATGTACAAGGATCGGGACGCCACCCAGGGGCGACAAGATCTTTGAACAAATAAGGAAAAAAACAAGATCTGTTCCACAATATTATGTTTATTTTGGCTGTTATTTATTTATTTTTGTATTTTACTAGTAAAATATTAAATACTTTGACCTCTTCAGGCTTCTAAAAGCCCATTACATGAAAAAACCTGAGAAATAAAAATCCTGCTTTAACAGAACAACTCATATTTTGTAGGATTTCTTCATGATTAAAGCTACAATATTGAAGCTATACAGTGTTGTCAAATATGTATTGGTTGATTAAAAGTTATAGATGGTTCACAGGAAGAGATGAAAACGTTTCACCAAACCTTTTAGAAGAAAATAGTTCCTACATGAACCTGTTCACAACAAGATCCTCGCCCCTAGTTTGGAGAAGCAGCTGGGAGTATCTACTGCAGTGGAGTAGAGAATGTTTTCACCACTTTACTTTGCTGTCAGACAGCCATGTTTAAGTTATTGTGGGGAACAGAAGCTGTTATTAATGCTCTCGTTAAAGCTACCACACTCCAATGATGAAAACAGTCATTTTGTCTCGTAGAACAGCAGTTGCTGGTCTACAGCTGCCAAAATAATTGAGTTTGTTTGAGTTATTGCTTTACTTGGTGTTTTACAGGGTCGGTTTAGATTCAATAAAATCACACAATAACACCAAGAATCCATCTATAAAAGCAAGAAGAAAGGATTTGTTTTAAGGGTTAAAGGTTACATGATAATGATAATTAACTGAAACTGTATTGTGTGGTTACAAAACTAACAAATTATAGTGGAAATGTCCTTCGTTTTCGTCTTTGTCAACTTTTTTCATACATAATGAAGATGAATAAGACAAAGGAAATAAAGGCAAAATTTACTGTGACCTCTTTTAATCTCCCACCCAACAAATACCCCATTACAAGAAACGAAAACTAATAAAAACTAAACTAAAACTAAAGCATTTGAAAAATAAATAAATACTAAACTAAAGCTAGCTATCATTATTTATGATGGACGTGTTGCGGCTTTGCACTGTTTCCGATCGGACGCCTTTTTAGGGGAGCCCCGCCCCCTTTTAGTGGAGCGCCGCCCCATTGTGTGATAGGCCTACACCTGGTCAGTAACACAATTCACAAGTCTATTTAGCCTACCTATCTTTAGGAGTTTTAAAAATGGCTACAAGGTTCAATTTTACAATTATATTCAAATAGTTTCCAGTGAATATCAATGTTCAATGTGTATGTGCTGGATGGTGTGGTACCTTATGAAAAGTAAGTGTTTTATGGAGTTGCAGACGACTATACGAATACATACTTCCTACGGGCACTGCACTAGTCCAGGGGTAGGCAACCTGTGGCCCTTCAGGCCATTTGCAGTGGCTCCCTGTAGCTGTAACTTTAATTTCTTGACATTTAAATGATCATTAATCATTGGTGTATGCCTAAAGCAATCTGTCGTCTCTAAATTATGCCAACTTCAAGTCTAGTTTTGAGTTTCCCTAGCTAGGATATCTTTTAATTCAAATCTTCTCATTTGCACTTCTGACAAAAACATATTAATAAATGCTCATTAGGACCTATTAGTAATTATGGTAGGCTAATTTAGACTCGGTTTAAGGCAGTTTTAAAAGCCTAAAATTACTTAGTAAAGGTTGCCAAACCCTGCACTAGTCTAAACAATTAAGGCAGAGGTAAACCATGAACTCCTGTGTCCTGCCAGATAAAGTGACTGGTTTAGTCAATGGAGTCTGGTAGCTTTGATGAGAGTATAAACCTGAAAGGGTTAAGGGTCAGGTCATCTACTGTCTGTAATATACTGACTATGGATAAGTACCTCATACAACCCCACTTCAAAAAGTCATAACTGTCTCTTTTAGTATAGTACTTGAGTAGATGCACCCCTGCTTATAAATGGTATATAGTACTTAAAATAAAGTTATCATATAAAGCATAGGTCTCAAACTTGCGGCCCGCGGACCAATTGTGGCCCTTGTGACGATATTTTGTGGCCCCCACCTTGATATGAAAGTTTAATGTGAGTTTTATATGAATGGCACTTTACAGTGTTGTGTGTGGAAGGTCCCTTTAATTACTTTTTTGGTATTTTTTTTTGAGGGTTTTTTTGTTGGTAACGTGTCTTTTTATATAATGTTGTGTCTTTTTCTAATAATTGTGTCTTTTTCAATAATTCTGTGTCCTTTTTTTTTGGTAATTCTGTGTATTTTTTGGTCATTTTGTGTCTTTTTTAAGTCAT
Source organism: Centropristis striata (assembly GCF_030273125.1). Taxonomy (NCBI): domain Eukaryota; kingdom Metazoa; phylum Chordata; class Actinopteri; order Perciformes; family Serranidae; genus Centropristis; species Centropristis striata. Next base: position 4,116,849 of record NC_081523.1, read on the forward strand.
TTTGTGTCCTTTTTGGTAATTCTGTGTAATTTTTGGTCATTTTGTGTCTTTTTTTAAGTCTTTGTGTCTTATTTTGGTTATTTTGTGTCTTTCTTTGGTCATTTTGTGTCTTATTTTGTCATTTTGTGTCTGTTTTTGTTGTAATTTTTTTGTCTTTTAAAGTAATTTAGGTTTTTTTCTGTCATTTTGTGTCTTCTTTTAGTAATTTAGTGTCTTCCCTCCAGCAGCCCCCAGGTAATTAGAGTTTGAGCCCCCTGACATAAAGTATTAACATGCTGTCTTATCCTGACCTGTCCTGGGATGAGGTTTGGGGGCAGAGGGGGTTCCTCCTCCTCCTCTCCTCATCTCCTCCTCTCCTCCTCCTCCTCCTCCTCTGTCCTCCCATGTGTTTGGGGCTGGAGGACAGGGTGCGGTGACGTCACGCAGGGCTGGTCTTGCCGTTTATTAGCCAGGGGAGCCAAGTGCCAGGTTGCAAGAGCTTCACACTGCAGCTCTGTCCGGCCAGCGGCAGAGGGGATGTCCTACTAACTTCCACCAACAAAAAAAAAAAAAGAAAACTTTCTAGAAACTTTCAGTCAAACAGAAACAAAACACTGACTGACTGACAAAGTGTCGCAACTCGCCTCACTCCTGTTTTAATGAACCTTCATGTCTTTTATCTTTTGAGCTCAAACAGAAGCTGCACATCCACTTTGGTAACTTTTGAATGAGCCGCTTGCGTAGAGAGAGTTTTTTTTTCCTCCCGATTTTTTGTCTTTTATTTTAATTTGACGTTGGGGATAAAGCTTTTATTTTTTCTTTATCATTTAAAGACTCGTGATGGCTCTCCTGTCACTAGCGGTACTACTTGTAGGATTTGTATTGACTTCAGCTGACAAGGTAAGTGTCTGAGTGTCTGCACCGCTTCACAGTCGCCTCATTCTGTCGCTGAAATCTTTTCCCTCTCCCGTTAATGTGAAATAAACGCAGCGGAGAAGTGCCTCCGACACTGCAACAGGTTTTTAAAAAAGTCTCCAAACTTTCACATTTGGCTGTGAACGCGCACACTGCTTCCTCTGTGAAATACATGTTGACACTGCACACGCATGACTGTAGCCTGTTACATAAGACATGTAAAAGAGAGGCATTTTTGTTAAATTTTTACAAGCAGCTCACAGTAAAGTTGCTGCTGCTGCTGCTGCTGCTGCACATCCCACACTGTCAAAGAATGATTTCCTTCTTGCTTTTACCGCATTTAACGACCTCTTTCTCTCCCTCTTACAGGCTGGTGTAGTAGATAAAGAGGGTAAGTCCTGTTTATTTCCTCTTCATCTTAATAACTAGATTTAAGTTGTGAGAAAGCAGGAAAAAGAAACTCGGCACAGCACAGCAACCTTGGTGCACTGAGATCAAAGTGGGAGGGGAGTTTGTGTGAGGAGCTCTGTAATACCCCCCCCCCTGCTTATACACCACCCCACTATTCCCCCTACACACACACACAACCACACACATGCACACACTGTCCTCCACACACAGTTATATTACATGAGCAAACTGCTTCAAGGGCTTTGTTATACAGGAAAGAAAATTCCACTTCTAAATCCTGCACATCTGTTATCCATTCTGAGGTTAAGAAACAAGTGAGCTGCAGCAGCGTCCACGTAGGATCCTTTTACACCCGCCGTTATCTTCTGAGCACCTCCAGGGCCCTCACACAGCAAGATGACAGCTGCCAGTTGCACCGTGGTGCACTTCAGCTCGTAGTCTGCCACCGTTGGCTCTCCTCAGGCCCATTATCAGCCTTGTAAAGCCGTTATTTAACCCATTTAGTGCGGTTTCTCTTTAAATTTCCAGCCCCAACTTTCCTTCTTTTTACAAGTTAAAGTCAAAGAGGCTCACGCAGGAACCACTTGTACAAACAGAAATTTGTTCCCAAGTGCTTTTACGAGAACATGTCGCTTTCGACAGTTTTCTCACATGTTGAGTTTTCCTCTTGGATATGAAACAGAATGAACATCATGAGTAGATATTCTGAATGAGTTTATGATTGTGATTTTAGCATTATTTTGGCATGAGAATTTACATGGTTATTTATATGGTTAAGTAATTTGCAACTTGATGTCAAACTGCTCCCTGTTTATATCAGTCACAGTACAGTGGTAAAAACCTTCCCACATAGAGAGGTAATGAGGTTATTGATCACACTGTAAAAAATGTTTGTAGAAATTACAGTAAAACACTATCAAATAGTATCAGAAATTAGGCGTAAAAACCCCCCTGTATATCACCGTTATACCTTTTGTTTTGCCGTTAACCACATGAAATAAGTCAGATTTTTATGTTTTAAAGTAGGGCTGGGCGATGTATCGATATAAAAGATATATCGAGAAATAGGGCGTAAAAAAACCCCAACTGTATATCCCCGTAGTAGACACTTAATTACCGTAAATCAAGAAATAGTACAAAACTTAAACTGTAAAAATATTTTAAAAATGTATATAAAATTAATGGAGAAATACCATAATGTCACAAAGACACAATTGCCCTAGAAATAACTTATTATTCATTCTAAATTACAGGTTTCTATATATCGATATAGTTCAAATTTGCACTGTGATCCTTGCTCCAGGCAAGCTGCAGCTTTTATTTAAGATATTTTTTTTATTTAAATGTGCACTTTATGGAGCTTTGATTTAAAGAAAATGTACTCCTGTTGTTATACAGTATTTATGTTGACTTAAATAAATCAATAAAACTACTTGTGATTATGTCATATTGGCTTTGACTTTGAACATTTGGTCTCACTTTGTGATAAAAATATCGTGAAATATATCTCGATATTCAGCCTAAATATATCAGGATATGACTTCTGCTCCATGTCGCCCAGCCCTATTTTAAAGTAAGAAACACAGAGGAGTTTTTCCCTCTCACACAAACACGTCTCCTTCATCCGTCCTGGTGGTCCGCTGGTCGTTAGCTGAAGTTGTTTTCTAAAGTTTGGTGTTTCAGGGGGTTCAGAAGACGTCAGTGCACTAGTCAGATGATTGATTAGTGTTTAATGTCCCGCTCATCCAACAACTTTAACTGAAGAAGCAGAGTCAGTCAATTTGTGCAATTTTCTAAAAACTAACAACCTGAAAAACACAACCACAGAGCCACAGAGACTAGCCATGTCATGTTAAATCAATTTTATTTTTATAGCCCAATTTTCACAAATCAAAAATCCAAGCTGTGCAGAGGTGTGGAAGAAAGGCAGCTTTAAACACCAGCTCTCTCTTTTTTTTTTTATACCTTCTGCTTCCATCACTTTTGGTGCTTAAAATCCAATATGAATCGCCCAAGGACAGACTGTCAGGAAGTGTGAGCAGTTATCACTGTAAGCACAATTCTTGTGTCCCTATCCGTCTCTGACAGCTCTCTCTCTCTCTGTCACTCCTTCAAATGTCCACACTGGGAACACTTTTGCCTTGAGACCGTTCAGGCGACACATTGTACACCTTAAGCCTGTGAGGAGCCTCAGTAATCATGTTCATGGTGGCGTGAAAGTGGTCGGTCTGTTCTCTCAACCTGTTGGTTTCTGAGCTCTACTGGAGGGATGAACAGCACTCCACCAAGACATTTTCCCTCATTTAGTGTTTTCATGAAGGTGCTATCACATGTCACTCCAAAATGTGTTGAGATGAAGTGACTGTGAAGGCTGAAAAATATGATTCAAATCATTTTTTACTCCTCAAACCTTTCTGTTAGCCTTCATTCTCTATATGGAGCTTTCTAAAGGTTATCTAGGTTAATTTGTCACTTGTCAGGATCTCTTCCGTCTGCCTCAGGCATCTATCCATCAACCAAATGTCTACAATATATGGTATATGTGAGAAATTGTTGTGGGGGGTGAAAAAGCACGCTAAAGTGCCCTCTAGAGTGGTGAAAACGAGAGGAAGTGCCTTATTGTCTGCCCTTTACACGTGCAAAAAATGATTTGGTGCCCTCTAGGGCAGCTGTTCTCAACCTTGGGGTCGGGACCCCAATTGGGGTCGCGAGATGATTTCTGGGGGTCGCCAAATCATTTTGGAAGTCAGCTCTGTCTCCACAGTGTTAAAGTGTTCATGTGTTTTCGTCTTTTTTTGGTCATTTTGTGTTCTTTTTAGTCATTTTGTGTCTTTCTTTAGTCATTTTGTGTCTTGTTTTTGTCATTTTGTGGTCAATTTGTGTCTTTTTTGGTCATTTTGTTTCCTTTTTGGTCAATTTGTGTCTTTTTTGGTCATTTTGTGTCTTTTTTTGGTCATTTTGTGTCCTTGTTTGTTCATTTTGTGTCTTTTTTTTGGTCATTTTGTGTCTTTTTTTGGTCATTTTGTGTCTTTTTTTGGTCATTTTGTGTCCTTGTTTGTTCATTTTGTGTCTTTTTTTTGGTCATTTTGTGTCTTTTCTGGTCATTTTGTGTCTTTTTTGGTCATTTGTTTACTCTTTTTGGTCATTTTGTTTCTTTTTTGGGTGATCTGAACTGTGCATGTGCGTGAGTGGGGGTCGCGGACAACATGCATGTTAAATCGGGGGTCGCGACTCAAAAAGGTTGAGAACTACTGCTCTAGGGTTCCCCTTCATACTGTGGCTCAGTTGGTAGAGCGGGTCGCCCCCCAAACCAAAGGGTTGGTGGTTCGATCCTTGACCATCGCAGCCTACATGTTGAAGTATCCTTGAGCAAGATACTGAACCCCAAATTGCTCCTGATGCTGCGTTCATGGGTGTGAGAATGAATTCCCAATGGTGGCAGGTGGCAGCGTTTAGTATGAATGTGTGTGTGAATGGGTGAATGAGCCCAGTCTGTAGTGTAAATCGCTTTGAGTGGTCACAAAGCGACTAGAAAAGCACTATATAAGTGCAGGTCCATTTACCATTGACCATACAATAAATTATGATGATGTGCCCTCTAGTGCAAGAAAATTCGATAACGTGTCTTAATGAGTGCCCTTCTAGTGGCCTTTTTCCTGTTTGGTGCCTCCGTTGTTGAAAAAGCACACGAAAGTGCCCTCTAGAGTGGTGAAAACGAGAGAAAGTGCCTTATTGGCTGCCCTTTACACATGAAAAAACGTATTGATTGCCCTCTAGGGTTCCCCTTTAGACAATAAATTATGATAATGTGCCCTCTAGAGATTCTATAATACGGTATCACCCATTATTTCGCTCTCAAAGTGCACAAAATAGATGTATTTTACTTAAAAATGTACACATTTTCTCCTGGAGGGGCATGCCCCCGGACCCCCCTAGATGGTTTGGTTTGATACTTTTAATTGTCAGTATCATATCATTAATTACTTTGATGTGGAACACTTTTTTTTTTTTTATGATTCAACTTTTATTGGGTTTTTACAATTTTTTACAAGACCGCACTAACAACCAATTAAGAAAAGGGGGAAAAAAGGGGCAAAATTAAGATACACAATGTTATGATAATAAAACATAGATAAAAATAAATAAATAAATAAAACAATAAAATAAAAATAAGTACATAAGAAGTCCAAGACAGGTACAATTAATCCAATATGTTAATTCACTGTCTATAAATAGTCTTCCAGTTCCCTGTAATGAACCCAGTCTTCCATGCCAGTATCTGGATCTCTAGTCTGTAATTAAGCAATTTTTTGGTCCATATTTAAAAAAAAAAGGGTAAAAACACTTTACAATAACCAACTAAGTAATGTTTATAGATGGTTTATAAACCAATTATTACAAAGTGCTATATATATTTAATCGTTAAATGTTTTCAACCAATTTCTTGAAGGTATATGAATCATTTCAAAATCATTAAAATACTAAATATGGTGTTAAAAATGTTATGAGTGCAACTAAAACTATTAATGAACTATTAATTATAATTTAATTGTTTGTTATTGGTAGAGTAACTATAACCGTACATTAATATACCATCTATTAGCCATTTATAAATGATTTAGTAAGTTAAACATTGATAAATTATGTGTTTACCATTCTAAATGGCCTATATACGGTTTATAAATGATGATTAAACATTAATAAACTATCTGTTTACCATTTATAAGTGATGGTTATTGTAAAGTGTTACCAAAAAATGTATAAGACCCTTGAGTGGATGACAATGGCTGAAATGAAATCCAGAGATATTAATCCTAAATTAGGATTAATATATAATACTAATGGCTAGACTAGGTTACCTCAACAATGGTTTTTGTGGTTTATGTTATAGAATCTAATCAGGCCAGAATTGATGATAAAATGTGTCTCTTTACAAAGAATCCAGGGAAAAAAAGTTTTGCATCCACACTTTATAGTTTTGGAGTCATTATAGCCAATATTCTTGATAAATGGCCACATGGTGGCGCTGTCAGCACCGAAAACTAATCATATATTCCTTTCTTAAATTGAACAGAAACTTCTCTAACAAACAGACAAGAAAACAAACAAACATGAACTTTAAGGACTGATAACCTTTAAGGAGATAAATATGACTCCATCTTTCATTTTAGCCATTTTATTTTAAATTGCAAATGTTACTTTTACTGTTAACATGCATGTATTTTATTTGGAACATGTTGACGCATGTGTGGGCTGCAGTATAGCTGGAACACACTGAAATGTTAAGACAAAACAAACCAAATCCATCTGCAAACAATATAATCTGTACATTCATCAAATTATTCTGTGTAAAACTCTCAAAAAGTCAGTAGTGTTTCATATCTCCATGATAGTTTTAGATGGTTTTTAAATGGTATTTCATTGCGGACAGTGGAAGACAAAAAAGACCTTTTGACTTTTTTTGCTTTGCCTTTTCATTCTGACACAATACATTACTTTGAATGGAGAAAATGAGAGATAATGTCAGTGAAGTATCTACATATTTAAATAACCTTGTAGCCGTGATGTGGGCGACCTCCTTAGAAAGACTGAATGCTGGATTATTTTTCCACTTTCACTCATAATGGCTGATGATTTTCCCCTTTTCACTACAGCTATTGCACAGATTCTCAGTCAAACACGACCTTGTACACCTGCAACTTTTTTTAGACCACTTCAAAGATAGAAAGCAAGCTTTTATTCTCTGTTTCTACAAAATAAACAGATTCTAATTCATAGTTCAATATGTTCAGCTCAGTCCAGTTAGTCTGAAATATTCACTGAAGACAACATGTTCCAAACCAAAGCCTTCGAGGTCCATTCAGAGTAAAAGTTCCTTTAAATGTCAGGCTGTTATACCTTCAACTCCTTCAAATATAGCATCACATTTATTTAACAAATGCATCAACCCAGAAATTGCTTAACCAAGACTTAACCAAGCATGAACATTGTGTTTCCGCCGTGTTTCACCACTTAAACACTAAATGTGAAGCAGCAGCGATAGGAAGTAACTTAATACCTCCAGCAGGGTGTAAACAGGAAGCTGTCAGTGACATGAAATTGTGCTGGATTACATATATGCATCATTTCCTACCAATCCTTTATGTTTATGTAAGATGGGTCCAACATGGGAATTGCTGACTTCATCCCTACCTATAAAAACTACTACACTGCAGAAAAGAAACAGAAGACGTAAAATCACAAAAAATAAAAAGACAAAAAAAATGACCAAGAAAAGACACAAAATGACCAAAAAATACACAAAAACAAAACAAAAAGATGTAAAATCACCAAAAAAGATGAACATTGAGATACAGAAATAGTTATTTTAAGAAAAAGAAACTCATTCAACGTGATTAGACACTGCAAAAAAGGTGTGTCTAAAAACAAGATAAAAACACTAAATCTGAGGGAAATGATCCTGAGATTGTTAAATCTAGAAATAAGCATGTTGAACACTTAAAATAAGAAATTAACTCTTAAAACAAGATAAGTTATCTAACACTTCTAAATCTAAAGTTTTTTTAATCTTGGTAAGAAACAAATAATCATCAGGTCACTCTGCTCGGGCCAGTTCATCGCTGCTTGCAACTTTAATTTATCTTCTTTTAAGAGTTTATTTCTTATTTTAAGCGTTCATCATGCTTATTTCTAGATTTAATAATCTTAATTTAAGAAATCTTGTCAAGTGAAATTATCTCTCCATGCAGCAAGATACAGGGTTCATACGGGTGCTTGAAATCCTTGAAAATGCTTAAATTTTAATGTTGTATTTTCAAGGTTTGAAAAGTGCTTGGATTTTGGATAAAGTGCTTGAAAATGCTTGAAATTCTTACTGTATTTCTCTTGCAATCTGACTATAGATAATCACATGTTCAACAAAAAATAATAATAAATTCAATATTGAGATTAGCAACTTTTACTTTTGGTTGTTAAAAGCTTAAAACCATCGCTGTTGGTACGGTTGAGTGAAATTACCCCTTTTAGCATGTTAGTACTCATCTAAAACATGCAACTTACAACTCTTGTAAGATCCTGGAAAAACTTGAAAATGGACCTTGAAAGTCCTTAAAAAGTGCTTGAATTTGAATCAAAAAGTGTCTGAACCTTGAAGATAATTTCCCTCAGATTTTGTGTTTTTATCTTGCTTTTAGACAAACCTTTTTTGCAGTGTGTATAGAGTTAATTAATAACCGTAAATGTGTTTAAAAGTTATTGTTTGACTTCCCTAAAATTGTAAATATTCCAACTTAAATTAATAATGTCTAAAGATGTCTTTTTCTGGACTGGTGTGTTAGATTTCAGGCTGTCAGGGGCTTTAAGTAAAGATTGAAATGCACCTGTGTTGTACCGTAGGTCTGAATAAAGCAGTAGAACATACAGAAATCTGCTTTTTCTTCTTCTAAGGAGGTTCAGTGGCTCTTGAGATTAGAGCCCGGCCTCCTGAGGATTAAGCAGTGAAACCCCACTCCTTCAAATACTCACTAATGAACAGAGCTAATTCTCCTGCCCCTCTTTGACCCACGCCTCTATCACTTTTTTTTTTTTTTATCCCTTAAAGATTTGTCACACCAGCTTTACCGCAAAAAACTATGGGAAAATATGTAAAACTCTGTCTAAACTTGCACCAGCCCTACGCATGTTGCACAAGCTTTGCATGTATAATTGTCATGACTAACTTTGTGTTCATGTTTGCAGAAACAGTAACTGTAGGGTATGTGCCCTGTTAAAAGGCCTTTTATGGTTTTGCATGTTCAAAACCAGACACGTACCTGCAGTTTGGGAGATATCACAAAAACTTACTTAACCCTCTATAGTACGGTGTTGCCCTCAGGCAACATACCCATTTTTGGCCTGTCAAATTTATACAATATATGTTTTTGAGTGATGCGATACTTTAAAAAAGAGGGAAGAGTATAGGGAACCAATAGCAATGCTTTAATTTGTCACATGACCTCCAGGAGGCCACATTGAAAACCTTTTTTGAAGACTTTTCCAAAGGAAACAGCTTTGCCATTTTGCGTCACAAAAAATCACTCAAAACGTCGTCATTTTCTGTCCCTTTTCCATTTGGAAAAAAAAATATTCCTACTAATATGTGAGTGAGATTGTTCAAGACATTCATTTCAATGTGTCGTTCAGACAAGATACCGGTTAAAAAACTTCCTTCCATAATGTTTTTAAATTTAAAATGTTATGTATTGTACCCTGTTGAAGCTACTGAATCTTTTACACATGTTTATTACATAAATTATGTTAAAATTGTAACAAAAACTTTCTTTTTCACTTGTTCATGTTATGGTAGAATGTTGCCAATGAGCAACAAACCCCAAAAACTTTTTAAATAAAAAAAAAAATGTATAAAATGTCTTCAGATTATGTTTATTTAGTTTATTTTAAGACAAACAACACTCCAAACAAACTCCTAACTGGCATCATAATGCGTACCATAGAGGGTTAAACTTTACAAAGTCAGTGTGAAAAAGCGACTTCTATCACAGCTTAATGTGTCATTTTCACTGTTCACCATCATCACATTGGCTGTTTAACCCATAAGAACCCAGACCCAGTAATCCTTAAAGGTAAATTATGGGGGATACACTGTAAAAAAATTTTGTAAAAATTACAGTAAAACACTGTCAAATTGCATCAGAAATAGGCCGTAAAATTAAAAATGTAATATCACCGTAGTAGATGCTTGTAATTACCGTAAATCAAGGAATAATGCAAAACTTTTAGACTGTAGAAAACACCGTTTTTTCATGTAAAATGAATGGAGAAATACCATAATGTCACAAGGACACAATCACCCTAAAAATAAAGGCACTACTCAGTCTAAATTACAGTTTTTGCTGATTTTTACATTTAAATTTACAGTAGAAAACTCCCTGTATTTTTTACGGTGAAATTCTGGCAACCACAGCTGCCGGTATTTTACCGTAAATGAAACAGATTTTTTTTTACAGTCTATACCACAGACCAAGTGAACCACATAGAACACATTTATGATGTTTAAAAAAAAAAATACTACCCCTAAATGTCAAAGATCTGACATGTGACATATATACGTTACTTTGGGCGTTTATGGTATTCATGTTTTATGATATTTCTTATTTTTAAATGAATAAACTAGACACATTTTCTGCTTACAGAGACACACATTTTCCTTTTTCTCTGCAACTCCACAACATTTATCAAAAGTGTGACATTAATAATGCTGTTTAACAACAAATTATTTTTCAGATTTCTTTCTTTTTATTTTTAAGTAACAAAATATTAATAAATCAATAATAAATAAAAACAAATAACCATTTGCAACCTTTTTGTTTTCACCTCCATAACGTATATCATAATTGTGACTTTAATAGTCTAATTTGTTAGACAACAATTTCCATTTCAGATTTGTTTTTAAGTAACAAAATCATAATAAATCAATAATAAATACATATAAATAACACTGCCTCATTGGACGGCTTCTTAACAAGCTTCTGTTGTCCTCGGGTCAAGGAAGGAAGAAGAGGGAAGGACGCAAAGGGAAGTAAAAAAGGATGGAGGAAAGAAGGAAGGAAAGAAAGAAGGATGGAGGAAGGAAAGAAGAGAGGAGGAAAAGGAGAAAGAATGGAAAGGAGAGAGAAAGGAAGTAGGATGGAGGAAAGAAAGGGGAGGAGGAGAAGAAAGGAAGGAAAAAATAAAGAAGGAAGGAGGAAGAAAAGGAGGGAGGCAGGAAGGAAAGAGGGCAGAAAGGAAGGAGGAAGGAAAGAAAGAAAGAAAGAAGGGAAGGAAAGGGGGGGGAGAAGAAAGGAGGATAGAGGAAGGAATGGAGGCGGGAAGGATGAAAGAAGGAAGGAAGGAGGAAAGGAGAGGAAATCAGGAGGAAGGAAAGAAGAGAGAAAGTAAAGGAGATAGCGGAAGGAGGAAAGAAAAGAAGGGAAGGAGGGAGGAAAGGAAGGAAAGAAAGAAAGGAGGATAGAGGAGGAAGGAAAGAAGGAAGAAAGGAGGAAAGAGGAGAGGAAGGCAGGAGGAGGGAGGAAAGAAGGAAGGAGGATAGAGGAGGGAGGAAAGAAGGAAGGAAGGAGGAAAGAAGAGAGGAAGGCAGGAGGAGGGAGGAAAGAAGGAAGGAGGATAGAGGAGGAAGGAAAGAAGGAAGGAAGGAGGAAAGAAGAGAGGAAGGCAGGAGGAGGGAGGAAAGAAGGAATAGTCAAAACAGTTTGGGTCAGTTTGACCCGGAAGGACGACAGGAGGGTTAACAAGCTACTGTAGCTGTAGAACACTGTAAAACACACTTATGTACTTGAGATAACATACCTGAACATTAATAGAACATTTGAAATGTTTGTGTGTGTCACCGTGGGTTCTTATGGGTTAATATATCCACATTTTTTCCTCAAAAGCTGGTCCGATGCATGTTTTTTACATCACGTGTCCCGAGCGTGCACGCTATGATTTGTAAAGCATGCTATTTCCTCAGACGTGTAATTTGAGTTTCACCATTGACACCTGTTTGAATTTCTTCTAGTCAAAACCTACAAGATAATTACAAGGTTTCGATATTCATGTTACATTTTTTTCCAACCAAGACCAAACCAAGGATTTAAGAATGTGTCTGCCATTGCACACATTTGGAAAAGCAAACCGAGCCTCGGTGGAAATTTCCTTTAAACCAAGAGTGTTCTCAAGGCCCACAGATTTCCTTGTACAATTGAGTTGACCACAAATTAGCCAATGAACAAGAGCCTGAGGGTGAATGAAGCTCCGCGCCAAGACGATATTGACTACAGTCCAGATTTCCTATTTTTTTCTTGAGCAATGTATTTATTTTGGGGATGTAAAAGGCAGTAACGGCTTATCAAGAACTCCTGGAAGGACAGTTTTTATTCTCCAGTCTCTGACTGAAATGCTTCAGACTATTTTGTCCTACAAAGTCTAATACAGTAACAGTCATTTATGGTCGAAATTGAGTTATAACTGAAAATAAACTCCTTGATGTCTGTTTTATCTTGTGACAAAGTTTAAGATTTCAATTTTGCTTTATTTCAGAGAAATAGTGACATAAAAATTGCAGTAACTACAGAATCCAACTCAAAACTAAAGCAGACTGTAGTAACTTCACTTTGATTGTGATACAGTGTAGTCTTGTATTTATTCATTGTGTTGAAAAGTGAAGACAAGAATAATAGAAATTATAAGTTTATTTGAAAGGGAAATTATTATCTAGATCAGGGGTCTCAAACTCAAATTACCTGGGGCCGCTAGAGGCAGTATCAAAATGACCAAAAAAGACACAAAATTACTAAAAATATGTACAAAATGACAGAAAAAAACTAAATTACTTAAAAAAAGACACAAAATTACTTACAGAACTGAGGACACATAATAACAAACAATCACTAAGTAATGCACAACATGAAAAACAACTATTTTTAAAGTAAAAGCACCGAATTTGTGTTTCTTTGTAGAATTTATATAGATGATTGAAATAATAATTACAGGGCCAAAAAAATCTTTTTTTTCAGTGTACTGCACTCTGTTTCTGCATCAATATTAGAAGCTTTTACAGCAAAACCAGAGTGCAGTAGCTACATTTTGGGGGTCAAAGGTCAAATAAATCATCATGATTTTCAGCATAAAAGTGACATTATCAATACATGTAGAAATAAGTGGCATATCACTTATCTACTTATAACCAATTTGGCTGGCCAGTTAAAAAACATCTAAAAAAAACTTTAAAGCAGTTTTTCTCTGTTTTACTCTAAGCGTAGTTACTGCACTTAGACTTTGTACGGCAGTATAGTATAGTATTTTTTTTTCTTCAGATCTTTATTTAACAATGAAAGAAATACAGGCATTCAGTACATAAACAAGATATACAAAGAAAAATGTCAGTTACAGTAAATAAAATACAGTATATAAAAATAAAATAACATAATAAGGCACATAGGGTATAAGGTGCTTCTCTTTATATTATTCTGGGGCTTCTGAAAATACGTTTTTAAAGTGTATGAGAGTGCATTCACATTTTTTATTTGACATCAACTCTAAAGTTTCGATATAACATCTTAATTCTCTTGTGAAAAACGTTAAAGTTAGGGAGGGATTTGGAAAACTTCACCTTGTGGATGTGAAACTTTCCCATCAGAAGCAAAAGATTTGTTATAGCAGCTATTCTCAACCTTGGGGTCGGGACCCCAATTGGGGTCGCGAGATGATTTCTGGGGGTCGCCAAATCATTTTGGAAGTCAGCTCTGTCTCCACTGTGTTAAAGTGTTTTTAACACAGTGGTGTGTGTTTTCATCTTTTTTTGGTCATTTTGTGTTCTTTTTAGTCATTTTGTGTCTTTCTTTAGTCATTTTGTGTCTTGTTTTTGTCATTTTGTGGTCAATTTGTGTCTTTTTTGGTCATTTTGTTTCCTTTTTGGTCAATTTGTGTCTTTTTTTGGTCATTTTGTGTCTTTTTTTGGTCATTTTGTGTCTTTTTTGCTCAATTTGTTTCCTTTTTGGTCAATTTGTGTCTTTTTCTGGTCATTTTGTGTCTTTTTTGGTCATTTGTTTACTCTTTTTGGTCATTTTGTTTCTTTTTTGGGTGATCTGAACTGTGCATGTGCGTGAGTGGGGGTCACGGACAACATGCATGTTAAATTGGGGGTCACGACTCAAAAAGGTTGAGAACTCCTGTGTTATAGTATAGTATAGTAAGTATAGTGCTTTCAGATGTAAAAGCATCATAACTTTAAAGAGCCATTGGCAGCCGTCTGATTAAATCCTGTGATGTAGAACAAGAGAATGTATAGAGTAATGATTGCACCAGAGATCACAGCCTGCTGGTGTATTTCAAAGACCAATACATTGGCTCAGCATGAAAGGCGCTTCAAGAAACGCCAATCAAATCCACACAGGCTCAGATTCCAGGTAGAATACCCTGCAGTGTTTACATGTGTGTGCTTTACCTTTCAAGTATCAGAAGAGGAGGAGAAAACTAGTGCTGTCATGATAGCTCTCCAACTTTGATAAATCCAAAGTAATGTTTTTGCAACTGCTTCCTGTTTTATGCCTGCAGCAACACGCTCCCGCTAGTATTTATTTATTTATTTATTTATCCCTTCTTTTATGATTATAATGATGGATTCATGGCCAAAAGCCTCAGGAAAAACCTGCCATTTGAGCTCGTGTTGAAATGATTTGTCGAATAAATGTGTTATTTGAAAGAAAATTAATAAATATTACAAAATGTTCCACAGCGCCAGCTACTCAAATGTGAGAGTTTGTAGCTTTTTCTTTATTTTATATTGTAAGGTGGTAGTATTTTTCACATTTGGACTGTTGGTCATTCAAACAAACCATTTAAAGAGGTTTCTTCTGACTCTGGAAACTTGTGATGGGTTTGTTTCAACAGTTTCCTAAAGCTAAGATAGGCAGTTTACTGGAAAAACAACAACAACAACAAAACCTTGCCAGGATTTAAAGTTAAAATGACATGAAAAAGGGTTTTTTATTCCTTTTAGATCATATCATGGTTAATATTGTTCACCGATTTAACAATATATGCCAAACAAATTACAAAATCCTAATATCTTTGTATTTATTTAAATCAAAAATCTACTTTTTTCCTGTAAAACAAAGGTATGCTTCCATAAACTAGTACCAACCAATAATAATAGAATAGAATAGAATGCCTTTATTCGTCACTATACGTATGTACAATGAGATTAAAAGCTGACTCCAAAAGCAGTGTGACAATAAAAAAATTTAAAAATATACAATATAAACATAGGCAAATAAATGTAAAGGAAAATATATACGATATAATGTAAACATGGGCAAGAAAGGGAGGTGAGGTGCACACTCTGATGCTATACAGTGTTCATAAATATATTGCACGTTGAAGGACAAATATTGCACATTGCCAGGTATTTTATATTAAAAAGAAATATTGCACAATATTGTGACTTCCAGCAATCTTTGGTACAGAGCAGATATTCATCAGCTGTCCCACTCTGCTCTAAGCTCTCCTAGTCATTCATTTAAACCATGGGTCTCAAACTCGTGGCCCGTGGGCCAATTGCGGCCCTCGTGACGATATTTTGTGGCCCCCACCTTGATATGAAAGTTTAATGTGAGTTTTAAATGAATGGCACTTTACCGTGTCGTGTGTGGAAAGGTCCCTTTAATTACTTTTTTTTGGTAATTTTGTCTTTTTTAATAATTTTGTGTCTTTTTTTTTTTTTTATTTGTGTCTTTTTTTGGTCATTTTGTTTCTTCTTTAAATAATTTAGTTTTTTTTCCGTCATGTTGTGTCTTTTTTGGTAAGTTTGTGTCTCTTTAAAATAATTTTGTCTTTTTAAAATAATTTTGTGTCTTTTTTGGTAATTTTGTGTCTTTTTTTGGTCATTTTGTATCTTTTTTCAGTCATTTTGTGTCTTTTTTTAGTAATTTTGTGTCTTTTTTTGGTCTTTTTTTTTTTTTTTCAGTCATTTTGTGTCTTTTTTTGGTCATTTTGATCCAAGCAAAACAGCTCTGCTGCAGGGAGCCACAGTCTCTTCACATCACATGGACATTTGGACTGATAAAGTCACTTATTTATTCTACAAACATGCAGTACAGCCTTGGGAACATAAAGATGTGATTGTGTTGTGTTCCAGATGAGCTGAGGAGCCGTCTGAAGGAGTACGGCCTGGTCACGCCCTTCAGCACCGACTCCCACGGACACTACCTGTCTCACCTGCTCTCCGCCACACACAAGCAGCGCGTCAAGAGGGAGGTGTTTACTCCCGGCGAAGCAGAACAGAAACTGTTCTTCAACATCTCCGCCTTCGGGAAGGAGTTCCACCTGCGTCTGCGGCCCAACAACAGGCTGGTGGCGCCGGGCGCCATGGTGGAGTGGCACGACGAGACCCGAGGCTTCGGGAACGCCAGCGCCGGCGCCGGGGACGACGACGCTGCTGTAAACCAGACCGAGGCGGAGAGGACTCTGCACCGCGAGCTGCTCAAGACAGACTGCACCTTCATCGGTGACATCACAGACGTACCCGGGGCCTCGGTTGCCATTAACAACTGCGACGGACTGGTAAGTCTTCCTCAGCTATAAATCTTCCTCCTCCCCTCTAACCATCCATTCATTACAACAAAGGTGCCATGACCTTATCAGCTCTACACTAGTGCATTTTAGACGTCCATAACTCCTGACTAGAGCCTTTTCTTTACGTCAGCACTCGGCGTTTTTACAGCACATTGTTCTTGGAGAGATTCTTCAGGCGGCCACTTGGAATAGCTTTTTGTACAGATGTTTGTCACGGGTGAGTGGCCATCCATTGCACCCATAAACCCAGCGGATTTTCCCCCCAACCTCCTTCCAACATAAAACACGAGTTCCCTTTGTGCGCCACAAAAGTCTGCAGTCCTATCCTCCCCATCACCCCCCATAAAACCCTTCAACAGTAATTGGGGAATGACCTGGGCCAAAATCTCTTGAGAGCGGGCCAAAGAAACATATCTGCATTCACGGAAAGACTCAGTTAGCCCAAAGAGCTTCTAATGAACAGAAAGCACCTGGGTGATTCTCATGAACATGGTGCAGCTCTTAGTAAAAATCTAAGAGCATTGAATACATATTTTCTATGACCCTTTATAGCATATTCAATCTAAAGTCACTGTTTAATATGAATTTATAATCTATTTAAAAAATGTTAATGTATTTTTTGACATTTTTAGAGATACTGTGAGCAAAATTCATTACTGTAACACATTTTTAAATAGAAATAAAAAAAACAACAAAAGGTTTTTTTTTGTTTGGCAAGCCCTTAAATATGCTCAAGGGTAGCTGGTATCACCAAAATGTATTTTATTAAAATATACACATATTTTAATGCAAACAATTCTATCATTACCGTAACATTTAACCATTTTATCTCATCAATTTTCATTCAGATTTTTGTTCTTTATACATTGTTAAAAACAATTATATTTGATTATATTCTGTTAGATTATACATTTCTAAACAAATGTATATTTATTTTTTATAAAATATTAAATATTTATTGTTTATAAGTGTGGGGAAACCATGACATTTTTATCTGGACGCATTACAGTAGTGAATTTGTGAATCAAAAATATGTTCAAAAATATAGAAAATATTATTTTAACACAAACCAATGAATTGTGGCTCATTATGGCTATATTGTTCATTCATATAAAAGTGAAATATATTTAGTTTAATAAAGTACGTCCTTATAATCTTCACAGACAGAACTTAGACTGGCTTCATGACAATCACCCACCGACTGTAGCTCGTGACTTCTCACAAGCTGTTTAGAGATAAAGCTGCTTTTTATTTCTAACAGCAGTTCTGCTGAAGCTGAACCATCAGTTTACCCTCCAACAGGAGGTCAGCTTTATTCTCAAAGAGGGATTTTTGTTGTACTGCAATATGTTTGTTTACAGCATGAATTTCCAAGGCTTGGATTGACGAACCTAATGGAATAAAATGCTTCAGCGGAGCATGAAACACTCTAGTTGATTCCTGCCATATAAACTCAACTCAAACTCAATATATCAAGTTTATCTCAGTGAAAGAAAGTGTCACCTACCACCACAGCATGGCTCTCTCAGTTGTTTTTTGACACACTCTAGGAATAACAATATTGGTCAATCTACCACTTTGGACTTAAATATGACCTAGATTAGGGCTGGGCGATATGGACCAAAAGTCATATCCCGATATATTTAGGCTGAAAATTGATATACGATATATTCAGTCAAAGTCAAAACCAAATATGACATGTCACAAGTAGTTTTATTGGAACCGTTTATTTAAGTGAACATAAATAACAACATAAATAGGTCAGTGACAAATAAGGGTTGGCAAGATGTCAAATGGTGTAACCCCAAAAACGGAAAACGTGCCCCATACGTTGGAGGTGTGGGATGTTACAATTGTGGTTCTCAGAATTGTTAAAAGCCCAGACACAGAGAGGAAGGAGAGAGAACTAGGGGCTTTTATTGGAGAGGGACATCTTTTTTCAGCAGCCTTTAACCCATTTAAGGCGGGAAAGCATTATCGCATTTCTACCATTAAAACCGGGGGCGCTGTTGTGTTATTCTACCATTAAAGCCGGGAAAAAGGATACGTCGTTTTGTAGTATTTGTAGTTTTTTCCACCTATTTTCGGTCTCTTGGCCAATGAAATGCATCAGAATACACGTGGGAGTGTCGCAATGCATCATGGGACTTTTCCAGAACTGAAATCACGGTGGAAGACGACTATAGCGGAGGGAGCTCAGATATAACAGCTATAAGCGCTCAAATACTTTTTGAATTTCATTTCTATCTGCTACAGAGGCTGAAAAATCTATTATTTAGTAGGAAGAGTTGACACTTCTGTTGATTTCCAGATAAACTTCAGGTTTTAGGGGCTTATTTTAAAATCGCAAAGAGGTTTTACAGGCATTATTTCCAGCCGTTTTAGGCCTAAATGGGTTAAGATTTGATAAAGTTCTCTTCCGCTGTACCTAGGCAGTGTATTCTGATAATAAAGAAAAGTCAAAGGAACTTCAACGTGATCTTTGATTCATTTTCTCACTCGAGAGGAAATAATTCCACTCCAGTCTTTTCTTTGAATGACGAGCCCTCACTGGTCTACACCTGAATGTATTGTGTCTCAGCGTGCAGTGATGGAGATTAAGATTGCACTGGTGCGGCTGTTGTAAAGGTATACATTATGTTCAAACAAGGCTTGAACATCAAGTGCAGCCTTCACTGCTGCATATCAAAAGCAGAACTTGAAAGCTCTCCCCCTTCAGCACCGTGGAGGAGAGTGACACATGTATATGATGATAGTGAGGAGAGCCTCAGGGACTTTATAGTCAGGCGTGAATGCAAAGCTTGGTGGTCTGCATTTACTTGGTGTGTGTGTGTGTGTGTGTGTGAGTGTGTGTGAGTGTGTGTGTGTGTGTGTGTGTGTGAGTGTGTGTGAGTGTGTGTGTGTGTGTGTGTGTTCTTGTATTTCCTACATAGTGAGGACCGGAACACGTTTTTAACCAACAGAGTGAGGACATTTTTGCAAAGTGAGGACATTTTGGCCGGTCCTCACTTCTTTAAAGGCTTTTTTTTTGGATTTCAGACTTTGTTTTAAGGGTTAAAGGTTACTTGATAATGATAATTAACTAAAACTGTATTGTGTGGTTACAAAAGTAACTAAAATTATAGTGAAAATGTCCTTCGTTTTCGTCTTTGTCAGCTTTTTTCATATGTAATGAAGATGGATAATAAAAGGAAATAAAGGCAAAATTTACTGTGACCTCTTTTAATCTCCCACCCAACAAATACGAAAACTTTATTATCCACTGAGTGGAAATTCCTCTTTGGTTTCACCATAGACATGTCTCAAAACAACAGAATAAATAGTAAAACAATAAAGAAAAAAACATTTCAAGGATAGAAAAATATTAAATCGTCTACAGCAATAACTGTACTTCACACATCACCCATTCAAGTACAAAATTACATTAAAGCACACCACAGTACAAATCAAGTTTACAAATGTAGGTCTAAGACCTTATTCAGAGAACCTGCTGTGGAGAAACCCTCAGCAAAGGGGAAAAAAAATAAATAAATATATATATATATATATATAAAATAAAAAAAATAATATAAATAAATAATAATAAAAAAATAATAATACCCCATTACAAAAAACTAAAACTAATAAAAACTAAACTAAAACGGATTTAAAATGATTTAAAAAAAAAAATACTAAACTTAAACTAGCAAACTCACTCTAAAAACTCACTAAAACTAACTGGATTTGAAAACAAAAATTCACAACAAAATTAAAACTAAAACTAATGAAAAATCCAAAACTATCATAACCTTGCAAGGGAATTCACTGTTCCAATGAGGGTCCTCACAAAGATAGAAGTACAAGAATGTGTGTGTGTGTGTGTGTGTGTGTGTGTGTGTGTGTGTGTGTCCTCGGGGAAATGATTCTCAGCGTGTGACCAAAGGTTCTCTGCAGGGGTTCGTTTTATTCTCCCCACATTACAACTCCTCTAACAAGGCAGCAGACGGAGGGAGCTTCTCCTGCTGCAGCCGTGGGAGGCCTGGGAGGTTTTGACAGAGCTGCTGGCCAGAAAAAACTCAAGCCAGTGTGTGATACTGACCTGTGTTTTGTTAAGGCGGTGGAACAAGGTTTCCATGAAATGTAGACTGACTTCCTGGAAAATCTAAACAGGTTGATTCACAAGAAGAACGCTGACAGGTGTTGTTTTGTATGAAACTTGAATCTACCATCATATGATGTCAGACAGACAGGACAGAGGATTTATTCCCAGGTGAAGGATGAAATCTAACAGTAAACACAGAAATAAAAGCTCCTGACAGCGGGCAACTTCAAAGCTGGAGGGGGCCACAGTTTTTAATGTTCACTACCACAGGGCCACATATAGGAGCGTGCACTTAACCAGATATAATGCAATTTTAAATATGTTTACAGTGCAACATAATTAACCCTCTGGAGTCTCTAAAAGCTCCAAATAATCCAGACTTGTTGACTCCATCCAGACTAGAAAACAAAGCAGCGTGGAGCCCTACTGTAAATTTACCTCTAAAGTTCTGGCTGTAAACTCCATGAGGCCAGTTTCAGTTTGATGATAATATACCAAGTAAAACTGGAGACAAGCTCAAATATATTTAGTATAAAATGATAGAACTGGGTGGAACCCTCTTATGTGTTAGATTTGACACCTTTGTTCACATTTGCAACATTTAAAATTCTTTATTAAGCATGATAGTGTTTTGAAAGTTAAAAAAAAGATTCAAAATCACATTTTATGTTGGGCTGAAGGACTAAAAAAGACACAAAATGACTAAAAAAAAGACACAAAATGACTAAAAAAAGACACAAAATGACCAAAAAAAAGAGAGAAAATGACTAAAAAAAGACACAAAATGATCAAAGAAAGATGCAAAATGACAAAAAAAAGAGAGAAAATTACTAAAAAAGAGAGAAAATGACAAAAAAGAGACAAAATGACTAAAAAAGACACACAATGACCAAAAAAAAGACACAGAATAACTAAAAAAGACACAAAATGACTAAAAAAGACACACAATGACCAAAAAAAAGACACAGAATAACTAAAAAAGACACAAAATGACCAAAAAAGACACAAAATGACTGAATAAAGACACACAATGACCAAAAAAGACACAAAATGACTAAAAAAAGACACAAAATGACTAACAAAGACACGAAAATACATGAAAAGGATTTAAAAATGGACAAAATAGCCCGTTAAGACTCCATAGAGTCATATTTCATGCTCAAGTGCATGTATAACAGTATAAATAGGAATACAAAAGGTTTGGAGCAAATAAAAAATAACCACTTACTGTCATTTGTGCAAGAACAGCAGACCAACATTAATTGCAAGAAGTAATTTTGTGCATTTTTACACTGCACCTTTAAGATTTCATGCTCAAATGCATGTAGTTGTACTGAGGGCCACTTCAAGTGAGGGTGAGGGCCGCATGTGGCCCCCGGGCCTCCAGTTGCCCATCCCTGCAGTAGAGAAAATCAGCTTCAAACCCACTCTGTAAGTTACGTTAATAATGGTGATTATGCATCCAGTTATTTTCAAACCAGAGGTTATAAAGTGCTTTAACACACCATAAATAAACATGATCACAGCATGCTGTTCCCAGCTGATCGGCGGTACAGTAAATGCACCTTAAAAGCCTGTTTAATAAGAAAGTTTTACAGGTTTCTAAAGATGTTGCTGATTAGACGAAGCTTTTTCCTTTATTTAGGGAACTTAAAAGTAAAATCCAGATCCACTCTGGTTGCAAAATTAGATCAGAGAATAACAAGATGACACCCTTCTGCTACTGCAGTCTTAAAATTAATATAAAAAGTAGATCTGAAACACTTTTTTTTAAAAGCCACCGGAAATCTACAAATAGCATTTTAAAAAAGAAGCTTGACTTGTGACAACATGTTTGGGGCGAGGCAGGAATAAAGACAGTGGCGTCAGTTCAAATAACAAATGACTGAAATGATAAATTAGACTGTTTCCTGTCTTTAACGAGACTCTTGAACTTCCTGGAAATCACTTTATCTTCAGTGGTGAACTCATGCACGAGAAGCCAAATAAGTAAAGTCCAAATAATAAAGTCATCACTAATGTTTAGCTGCATTTACTGGTTTTCTGTCAGTTTCTATAAAGTCTCACACAGAAGTGAAAAATACCCATCATAGAGTCTAAAATGACGTCTTCACTTTGCTTTTTGTGTCTGAAATGACACAGCTTCACTCTATGGAGTCTTATAGGGCTATTTTGTCCATTTTTGAATCCTTTTCATGTCTTTTTGTGTCTTTGTAAGTCATTTTTGTGTCTTTTTTTGGTTATTTTGTGTCTTTTGTTGTGTGTTTTTTTTAGTTATTTTGTCTTTTTTTGGTCATTTTGTGTATTTTTTTGGTCATTTTGTGTCTTTTGTTGTGTCTTTTTTTGAGTTATTTTGTCTTTTTTTGTCATTTCGTGTCTTTTTTTGGTTATTTTGTGTCTTTTGTTGTGTGTTTTTTTTAGTTATTTTGTCTTTTTTTGGTCATTTTGTGTATTTTTTTGGTAATTTTGTGTCTTGTGTTGTGTCTTTTTTTGAGTTATTTTGTCTTTTTTGGTCATTTTGTGTCTTGTTTTTTGTCATTTTGTGTCTTTTTTGGTCATTTTGTGTCTTTTGTTGTGTCTTTTTTGTTCATTTTGTGTCTTTTTTTGGTCATTTTGTGTCTTTTTTATTAGTGTTTTTGTGTCTTTTTTTGGTCATTTTGTGTCTTTTTTATTAGTGTTTTTGTGTCTTTTTTTGGTCATTTTGTGTCTTTTTTAGTCCTTTAGTCCAACATAAAATGTGATTATGAATCTTGTTGTGAACAAAGGTGTGAAATCTAACATATAAGAGGGTTCCATCCAGTTCTATCATTTGATACTAAATCTATTTGAGCTTGTCTCCAGTTTTACTTGGTATATCATCATCAAACTGAAACTGGCCTCATGGAGTTTACAGCCAGAACTTTAGAGGTAAATTTACAGTAGGGCTCCACGCTGCTTTGTTTTCTAGTCTGGATGGAGGCAACAAGTCTGGATTATTTGGAGCTTTTGGACACTCCACAGGGTTAATAACTTATAGTAAATCATTAAATTCTTTAAATCCAACGCTGACTTAAAGTTGTTAAGCACTTTAAAGCCGTTTATGAATCCTCAAGTTCCTGACAGGAAGTGGAGTGTAGCTTCTGAGTGACTCCAGATGAGTTTGAATTCCCACTTAGATTATTTCTGACTCACTGTGATTCATCTGAACAGCGTTTTGTGACGTACAGCTGCTGACGTGTGACAGGCAGCGTCGTGGAGAAATCATTAAAATAAAGTAAAGTTCTGTGACTTATGTGGGAGTAAAAATAATAAAAATAATCAGAATGAAACTCTGCTGAATGACTCATATTATGTCATCTTTTTGGCCCCAGAGACCTCTACTCTCCCTTTTAATAGAAAGCTATTCATTTCATTATAAGCTAATATAAAGTGCAAGATCCATCACAATACATTGAATATTAAAGTGAATATAAATCAGCATATTCATGTTATCTTTTGTTCAGCTTTGTATGTGATGAAACTATTTTATCTCCCTGTTGATCTTCAATTTAAAATCCTTTCACACTTTCATAACAGAACATGAACTCCAATAAAGCACCTTTTTTATGGCCAAATCACAACATTTAGAAATAAGTTATTTTGAAAAACACTGTATTTGTGGAAACACAGACAGGTGGAGTTGCTAGGAGACGCGCTGTCAGCGCCGTTAACTACTGCGGCTGCTGACGTCAGAGCCCAATAACAACATGTTGTTCTACATCTCAGCAAATCTACAAATCATTAGTGGTTGAAGAGGATATTTACAGGTGCTGTTAAGTTTGGAATCGACTCAAAAAGACACAAAATGACCAAAAAAAAAGGTTCAAAATGACTAAAAAAGACAAAAAATGACTAAAACAAGACTCAAAATGATTAAAAAAAGACAAAAAATGACTAAAAAAAGACACAAAATGACCAAAAAAGACACAAAAGACACAAAATAACTAAAAAAGTCTAAAAAAGACACAAAATGATTAAAAAAAGACACAAATTGACCAAAAAAGACACAAAATGATTAAAAAAAGACACAAAATGATTAAAAAAAGACACAAAATGACCAAAAAGACACAAATTAACTAAGAAAAGACACAAAATTACCAAATAAAGATGCAAAATGACCAAAAAAGACACAAAATGATTAAAAAAAGACACAAAATGATTAAAAAAAGACACAAAATGACCAGAAAGACACAAAATAACTAAGAAAAGACACAACATTACCAAAGAAAGACACAGAACGACCAAAAAAGACACAAAAGACACAAAATGACTAAAAAAAGACACAAAATGACCAAAGAAAGACACAAAATGACCAAAAAAAGACACAAAATTATTTAAAAAAGACAAAAAATGACCAAAAAAGACACAAAATTATTAAAAAAAGACAAAAAAAGACACAAAATTACCAAAGAAAGACACAAAATGACCAAAAAAGACACAAAAAAGACAAAAAAAGCTCTGATTCTCCTGATGTTCCCTTACATTTGTTGTTTGTGGCAGCTCTGTTTGTTTGTGGCATCGCTGCTCGCTGTGTAAATCTGTGATAAGTTTCAAATCTTAGAATGCAAGTTTTCAGAAGTCTTCTTGTGATTTCTTACAGCTTCTGTCGGCAAGGATCGGAGCTGTTGAATTCATGCTTCACGTCTTTTAGAAATGTCTCGCAACTCAATAAGCATGTTTTTTCCACTCTATCAAAGCTGAGTATGAAAATCGGGGAATGGGCATTTAGCGTCCCGCTGCTTCTGTTGTATCAAAGCATCTTTGTGTGCAACTGTGCAAAAAAAAGCCCAAAGTGAGTTTCTGTGTGTTTGTAAAAAGCCGGCTGACTAACGCTTGTCAGTCACTGTTACTCTCTGACTTTCTTTCTATTTCCTCTGCATTTGGCTGTTTACCACTCAACAAATAACTGTTATAGATGGAGTAAAAAGCTGTTTTTGGAGAAGCAAAAAGTTGTTTTTGAAGAAGCAAAAAGCTTTCAGAAGGAGGAAAAAGCTCCTCCATTGTGAAGAGTTTGGTAACTGTCAGTGAACTGTCTCACTTATAGGAAAATGTGTTATTTTTTGAAGACATACTCTCATTTTTTCAATGCTATTTTCCTGCTGTGTCAAAGCAAAAGACCACTTCCTGTTTTATCTTTTATTATACAGCAATATTTGGATATAAAAGCCCAAAGTGAGTTTCTGTGTGTTTGTAAAACAGCCGGCTGACCAACAATCAGTCAGTCACTGTTACTCTCTGACTTTCTTTCTATTTCCTCTGCATTTGGCTATTTACCACTCAACAAATTAGTGTTATAGATGGAGTAAAAAGCTGTTTTTGAAGAAGCAAAATGCTTTCTGAAAGAGGAAAAAGCTCCTCCATTGTGAAGAGTTTGGTAACCGCCAGTGAACTTTCTCACTTATGGGAAAATGTGTTAATTTTTGAAGACATATTCTCATTTTTTCAATGATATTTTCCTGCTGTGTCAAAGCAAAAGACCACTTCCTGTTTATCTTTTTTTTTTTTTTGCTGCAGATGATGTTTTATTATACAGCAATATTTGGATATAAAAGCCCAAAGTGAGTTTCTGTGTGTTTGTAAAACAGCCGGCTGACCAACAACCAGTCAATCACTGTTACTCTCTGACTTTCTTTCTATTTCCTCTGCATTTGGCTGTTTACCACTCAACAAATTAGTGTTATAGATGGAGTAAAACGCTGTTTTTGAAGAAGCAAAAAGCTTTCTGAAGTAGGAAAAAGCTCCTCCATTGTGAAAAGTTTAGTAACCGTCAGAGAACTAGCACACTTATAGGAAAATGTGTTATTTTTTAAAGATATATTCTCATTTTTTCGCTATTTTCCTGCTGTGTAAAAGCATAAGACTGCTTCCTGTTTATCTTTTTTTTTTTTTGCTGCAGATGTTTTATTTTGCAGCAATATTTGGATATAAAAGCCCAAAGTGAGTTTCTGTGTGTTTGTAAAACAGCCTGACTGACTAAATATCAGTCAGTCACTGTTACTCTCTGACTTTCTTTCTATTTTTCTCTGCATTTGGCTGTTTACCACTCAACAAATTAGTGTTATAGATGAAGTAAAACGCTGTTTTTGAAGAAGCAAAAAGCTGTTTTCGAGGAAGCAAAAAGCTTTCTGAAAGAGGAAAAAGCTCCTCCATTGTGAAGAGTTTGGTAACCGTCAGAGAACTATCTCACATATGGGAAAATGTGTTATTTTTTGAAGATATATTCTTATTTTTTCACTATTTTCCTGCTGTGTAAAAGCAAAAGACTGCTTCCTGTTTATCTCTTTTTGCTGCAGATGATGTTTTATTATGCAGAAATACTTGGATATCAAAGCCACTGACTGTAAACTGACAGAACTTACAAAACACCAGTCGAAGCATTGCACTTCATTCTGTGTGAAGTGAAGAGAACGACTGCAGCGTCTCCATGTAAACTCCTGATATCATCTCCTGAACAGAGATAATGCCAGTCTGACCTTTAAGTTCAACTGGCGCTCTGCAGAATTGGGCCGTTTCCTTTGATTGCAGCAGGAGGAAGCAGTTCATCACTGGGACAGATCCAGTCTCTCCCAGACATTTATAGTTGAACCTGGCAGGAGTCTGGGGGCTGAGAGGGAACACACAGGATGTGAGAGTTTTGCTTTGTAAATATTCTGTCATGGCAGGATGTCACTTTGAAGATGCCAACAGTCATCAAAGCTCCGTCGCTTTGTGAGCAGGCTGCTGCATGTAAACTGTACTCTGTAAATAATCACAGCTATTTACTGTGTTATTCACAGTCCATCACAGTATAGTGCTGTATAATTTACAATAAAAATTGGTCCTTGTGACAAAATGACAGTAGTTAAAACATTACTGTATAAAACACAGTAGAAAGTGTAGTACTGTGAAAAGGGGCTGGCTGGAGGTAGTATCAAAATGACAAAAAAAGAGACAAAATTACAAAAAAAAGACACAAAAAGACAGAAAAAACCCTAAATTACTTAAAAAAGACACAAAAAGACCAAAAAAAGACACAAGATTACTAAAAAAAGACACAAAATGACCAAAAAAGACACAAAATGACCAAAAAATGCACAAATGACCAAAAAAGACACAAAATGACCAAAAAACCCCCACAAAATGACTGAAAAACACTGAATTACTTAAAAAAGGAGATTATTATTACAAATAATTACAATTACAAAAGGAGACACAAAATTACCAAAAATACAGTGTTACCAAAAAAAATATTTAAAAAAGACACAATTTTTTTTTTAAAAAGACACAAAATGACCAAAAAAGACACAAAATGACAGAAAAATACTAATTTACTTAGAAAAACAAAACAAAAAAATTACTTAAAAAAGAAACAAAATTACCAAAAAAAGACACAGAATTACCAAAAAGACACAAAATTACTAAAAAAGACACAAATCATTTTAAAAAGACACAAAATTACCAAAAAAGACAAAAGTATTTAAAAAAAAGACACAAAATGATTTTTAAAAAAAATTACACAATAATTTTTTTAAAAAGACACAAAATTAAAAAAAAAAAAAAAGTAATTAAAGGGACCTTCCACACACAACACGGTAAAGTGCCATTCATATAAAACTCACATTAAAATTTCATATCAAGGTGGGGTCCACAAAATATCGTCACGAGGGCCACAATTGTCCCGCGGGCCGCGAGTTTGAGACCCATACCATATACAGTACCACTAAAAAATCACAATGTTTAACTGTTTTTTTTATTCTTACAGTAAACAAATCAGTACTGTAATTAAACTAAAACAAATCAGTGTTTAATTTTATTTATTTTACAGCAAAGAAACCAGTATCATCAAACTACAAACATTATTAAGCACAAATAAACAAGTTTTAACCATAAAATCTGATCAGCTTTTGTACCTGGTCCACTTTTGTCTGGGTAGAAGCTGTTAATTGACTTTACCAAGATGCTGCCATCTGATTTTTACACTGATTGATGCATTGTGCTTTTAGTATAAGGTCCAGAAAACCTAAAATGAAATGTCCACATAGGAGGACGAAGGGTCACAGTAGGTTAATCCATTTTATACTACTGCTTAATGAATATAATCCAGGAATCTATCACTGGATAGTTAGATTTTAGAATAAAAAAGTCTAATACAAACCATTGTGATAAAGTCTGATTCTAAAGAATACTATTGGCAGCTCAAATGTATTGTAGCGTATCCCATTTATTTATATTTTGCTTTCATAAAAAAGACTTTAGACATCTCTTTCTTCACTTTCTATGACTGGAAGTATTTTCTGAATCACAACAGCTCAAGAGAACATCATTTATGGGAAATTGTGCCTCGTTACAGGAAACAGGAAACAACATATTTTTGATAAGCTTGGCCATAAAAACTATAATCGGTTTCAAACGAGTTTCCTTTGAAAGAAAATTGGCTGTTTGGTTAAAATCCAAAAGGTCTACAAAATAACTCAACAATGTAAAATCTGATTTCAAAACTACTGTTGGTAGCTCAAACACTCCTTTATTGGGACCATTGTAAGCAGCTCATGTGCCATTTTTCTCCCAATTTTCTCTCTTCATGCTATTTCTGGTGGCAAACATGAACCGTCAAAATCACAAGAGGGCCTCATTATCAGTCAAGTGTTGTGATCAGAGTTGAGTTCTGGGTGGAAACAAAACTTATTTTGGTTGTTTGGGGACATAAAATGGGAAGAAAATCAGTTCAGGAGGAAAAACTGCCCATATTTATGAGTATTTATGACTATTATCATCCACCCGCTCTGCTGCTATACTGTACATTCTTTACTGCATATATTTCTATAACATATTCATTCACTGTATATATCCTATAGCTTATTCATACCTGCACTATATTGATATTTATATACTCTGTTCATATGTACATACCCTTGCACTTTACTACTCTGCACTTCTGGTTAGATGCTAAACTGCATTTCATTGTCCTATTACCTGTACTCCAGGGGTCTCACACTCAAATTACCTGGAGGCAGTATCAAAATGACCAAAAAAAGACACAAAATGACCAAAAAAGACACAAAATTATTTTTAAAAAAGACGCAAAATTACCCAAAAAAGACACAAAATTACCAAAAAATACACAGAATTACCAAAAAGACACAAAATTATTTAAAAAAAGACACAAAATTACCAAAAAATACACAGAATTACCAAAAAAGACACAAAATTATTTAAAAAAAGACACAAAATTACCCCAAAAGACACAAAATGACCAAAAAAGACACAAATTGACAGAAAAAACTAAATTACTTAAAAAAGAAACAAAATTACCAAAAAAAGACACAAAATGACCAAAAAAAGACACAAAATTACTAAAAAAAGACACAAAATTACTAAAAAAAAGACACAAAATTATTTTAAAAATACACAAAATTACCAAAAAAGGACACAAAATTTACCCCCCAAAAAAGTAATTAAAGGGACCTTCCACACACAACACGGTAAAGTGCCATTCATATAAAACTCACATTAAACTTTCATATCAAGGTGGGGGCCACAAAATATCATCACGAGGGCCGCAATTGGCCCGCCGGCCGCAAATTTGAGACCCATGCTATACTCTGTTCAATGACAACAAAGTTGAATCCAATCCAATCAAACTCTGCCTTTTAAAACATGCTTTTATTTAGGGTCACGTCTGTGAAAAACAAAACAGTATTAAAGAACTAATCAATCCTCAGTATACTTTACCCGGTACCTTATACAGCACTGTTTGCTCTCCTGGCTGCTCTATAATACACACATCATGATCATCTTTTCTGCTCACATTGTTTGCAGCTAAAATGCAGAGCACGCAGGGCCGCTAACAAGAGATCAAACAGTGAGCAGAGCAGTGGTTTCAGCAGTGGTTTGTGATGAAACAGCCTGTCGCTGAGGGCCAGTGCTCTTTGATCTCAAGTGGTAGCCTTAGCCCTCGCTAGGTGTGTGTTTTACTGGTTCTTAATTATAGCCAGGCTGCTGTCTGGAAGTCTTTACTGCAGCAGGCAGGCAGGCAGGCAGGCAGGCTGACTGCTAAATGCTTATGAGGCAGATAGTTGCTCTGCTGTAGTGGCAGTAACAGTAGCAGTAGCAGCAGTAGCAGCAGTAGCAGCAGTGTGGGGGAGAGGTGATGGTGATCTTTGCTGGCCTGAGTGGGAGACAGCCTTCATGTTTCATGTGTGTCAGAGACACAGAGGGAAGGGGTTTTTTTGGTAAAAGGGGGTGAAACATGTCAGTGCTGAGCTGCTTTCTGCCTCTTTTAGTCTGTTCTGTGTGCTGAGCAGAAACAAATCTGTCAGGGCCGTAGCAGAGGTCACATTCAAATATGGTTCATTCAAAAGAGTCTGTCAGCCTGTTAGGACATATGTAGGGAGACTTTACAGCTATTAGACAGTCCAAATGCTCTGATTAACCCTTTAT
The DNA here is from genome assembly GCF_030273125.1 of Centropristis striata. NCBI lineage: Eukaryota > Metazoa > Chordata > Actinopteri > Perciformes > Serranidae > Centropristis > Centropristis striata. The sequence goes on from NC_081523.1 coordinate 4,147,783, forward strand.
CAGGCGAAGAACCATATTTGGTAACTGCAGCGGATATAAATAAAAATATTTAGAGAAAAAAGTTGCAAATTTGCTAGATTAAAGTGGCAGATCTACAAGAAAAAAAGTTGCAGATTTACGAGATTTAAAGTGGCAAATCTGCGCGAAAAAGTCTTAGATTTAAAGTGGCAAATCTGCGCGAAAAAGTCGCAGATTTACGAGATTTAAAGTGGCAAATCTACAAGAAAAAAGTCGCAGATTTAAGAGATTTAAAGTGACAAATCTGTGCAAAAAAGTCACAGATTTAAGAGATTTAAAGTGGCAAATCTACAAGAAAAAAAAGTCGCAGATTTAAGAGATTTAAAGTGGCAAATCTGCATAAAAAAGTCTCAGATTTAAGAGATTTAAAGTGGCAAATCTGCGTGAAAAAGTCGCAGATTTAAGAGATTTAAAGTGGCAAATTTTTTCTCGCAGATTCACCACTTTAAATCTCTTAAATCTGCAACTTTTTTTCTTGTAGATTTGCCACTTTAATCTAGTAAATTTGCAACTTTTTTCTCGACCCCATTTTGATATCCACTGAAGTTACCAAATATAGTTCTTTGCCTGATAAAGGGTTAATGTGTTTGTTTCATCTGGATGGATCATGGTGTATCAAGACTGATAAATTATCCCCTTAATGGTTTCTTTCCAACTCCAGTACAGTGTTACTTTGTGGCAACAAAAACATTTAAACCAATTTAATAGTTTGATGTTCACTGTTTTAATCGCAAGTGCTGCAGCTTCCTCACTCGCTATTTTCAAAAGTTGGGGTGAGAAGAGTCCTCCGTCCAACGTTCCATACTCAACTTTTTGGCCGTTATGAGCTCAGAGTTTCATACCTGCAGTGTGAACGCACTTCATGCACTCAGAATCAGAATCAGAAGCCTCAGAAGCCCTTATTGTCATTGCACAGGGTTGTACAAAATGAAATTTGCCATCAACCCGTCCAAAACGTATAAAAACACACAAACAATATGAGAGAGGAGAACAGGACAGGAAGACAGAGATGAAGATAAAGAAATACAGCACAACGTGAGGAGAGGAAAGGAGGAAAAAACTATGAAAAAAAGAACCTGGTCTCACAGGAATCCGTGAAATTGCCACGGATTCGCTTAACTCAAAATCTGTGGAATAGCCACAGAATCACTCAAATTTCCGTGAAACTGACACGGATTTCGCTACAATGCAAGTTAATGACATATATAAAGTCATATCCCGTGGCTACTCGTGGTCCAAGTCAGGTGACTTTCAAGGTTCCGGTGGTCAGAACAAAAAACATGGCGGACAGTTCTCTCATTTTTAGTGAAAAAATGAATATTTTGACTTAGTTTCTGCATATAAATGGATTTTGATCACATTTCTAGCGAGAAATATATGTTTTATTTTCTAAATATTCACTCAGTGAATGTACATAATCACTTTGTATGTTGGAATAGCCACGGGATATGACTGTCATTAACTTGCATTGTAGCAAAATCTGTGTCAGTTTCACGGAAATTTGAGTGATTCCGTGGCTATTCCACGGATTTTGAGTTAAGCGAATCCGTGGCTATTTCACGGATTCCTGTGAGACCATGTTGCAAAAAAAAACTCAGCAACATAAGCATAACACACTTGACAAACATGTCACAGGGGAGGGGGGCAGCATAATCAGGCAGCCATCCGGTCCTGCAGCCATTTGATGTGCTGGAGGCAGACCCGCCTGTCTCACTAGGGGGGCAAAGCGTCGGAGGCGTGGGTTGGGGGATGTATGTGTTTCTGTATATGTGGAAGTTTGCGTGTGTAAGCCTGAGACCCGCCTTCGTCCAGAGCCTAATCAGTCCCGTTTCAATCAATATGTTGGCTGAGAAGTAGCAGAAAGATGCAGAACAGAAAATTAGGTTTTATGTCTTATATAAGCAGTGTAAATATTGTATAATTTGTCCATAATAATTTGTAGAAAGCACTGAAAAGTGATTTTGACACTGTAAAATATCACTCCAAGTTTGTGAGAATTCCCCCATCAAGAGTCAAGACTGATATTTATTTTATGTGTTTTTAGTTTCAAAACATTATGATCAGTTGAAATATTGTAATTAGATTTTTTTTTTTTTTTAAACTATGCCACCCGCCTCAAACATCCATTATCTGACAGGTTTTAATTACAAGCTCTCATTCATGTAACTTCTCCGGCAGAACAGGAAAGAGTTCTAAAAAGTTATGACACTGTTCTGAAAGCTTTGCTAAAATATTCATTAAAAACTTTCTGAGCGTTGCCAGATGCATATAGATCCACGTTCCTTTGAGTTATCTGTGTGTGGAGAGGAGGGCTGCTGCTGCTGAAGTCAAAGTCTCCATGGCAGCACAAACTTCTCCTCAGCTGTGAGACACTGCAGCCTTGTGTGGCTCACACACTCTGACACTCTTTGATATTTCAAGGCTGCATGTGTGGACCTTTTTATTAAATCGATCAGACTGATGAAGTGATCTGAAGCCTTCGTCTCTGTCCTGTGCATGTACAGATCAAAGAGCAGACATTCAAGCTGGTGAAATCCTTAAAACGCTCGCCGCCTTTTCAACTTTTTCACTGTTTTTGGAAATATGGGCTTCATGAAAAATGACCAAAAAAAGACACAAAATTACAAAAAAAAAAGACAAAATGACTGAAAAAACACTACATTACTAAAAAAAGACACAAAATGACCAAAAAAAGACACAAAATTACTAAAAAAGACTAAATTACTAAAAAAAGACACAAAATGACAGAAAAAAACTAAATTACTTAAAAAAAGACACAAAATGACAAAAAAAGACATAAAATGACTGAAAAAACACAAAATTACTAAGAAAGACACAAAATTACAAAAAAAATTATTTATTAAATCGATCAGACTGATGAAGTGATCTGAAGCCTTCGTCTCTGTCCTGTGCATGTACAGATCAAAGAGCAGACATTCAAGCTGGTGAAATCCTTAAAACGCTCGCCAGCTTTTCAACTTTTTCACTGTTTTTGGAAATATGGGCTCCATGAAGGCATTTTGATATAATGACAGTGTTTAATGCTGGAGACACACCTGGTCTGCCACGGAGGACAGCTAAAGTACACAAAGTCTGAATCTGCCTCAATATAAACAGTGAGAAAAACAAATACCAACAACTAATCTAAGGATATTTATTACTGAGCCATAAGCAATATAACTAAGCATTAAAATGCTTTGAGTTTAATGTCAGCATGACTGGGGGCCGCCGGAGGCAGTATCAAAATGACCAAAAAAAGACACTAAATGACAAAAAAGACACAAAATGTCAGAAAAAAAACTAAATTACTTAAAAAAAGACACAAAATGACCAAAAAAAGACACAAAATTACTAAAAAAAAAGACATAAAATGACAGAAAAAAACTAAATTACTTTAAAAAAAAAAGACACAAAATTACTAAAAAAAAGACACAAAATGACAGAAAAAAACTAAATTACTTTTAAAAAAAAGACACAAAATTACTAAAAAAAAAGACACAAAATGACAGAAAAAAAAATAAATTACTTTAAAAAAAAGACACAAAATTACTAAAAAAAAGACACAAAATGACAGAAAAAAACTAAATTACTTTTAAAAAAAAGACACAAAATTACTAAAAAAAAGACACAAAATGACAGAAAAAAACGAAATTACTTTTAAAAAAAAAAGACACAAAATTACAAAAAAAAGACACAAAATGACAGAAAAAAAAATAAATTACTTTAAAAAAAAGACACAAAATGACCAAAAAAAGACACAAAATTACAGAAAAAAACTAAATTACTTTTAAAAAAAAGACACAAAATTACTAAAAAAAGACACAAAATTACAAAAAAAAAGACACAAAATAACAGAAAAATAAATAAATTACTTTTAAAAAAAGACACAAAATGACCAAAAAAAGACACAAAATTACAAAAAAAAAGACACAAAATGACAGAAAAATAAATAAATTACTTTAAAAAAAAGACACAAAATGACCAAAAAAGACACAAAATTGCAAAAAAAGACACAAAATTACAAAAAAAAATGTTTTATTCACTCGATCAGACTGATGAAGAGATCTGAAGCCTTCGTCTCTGTCCTGTGCATGTAAAGATCAAAGAGCAGACATTCAAGCTGGTGAAATCCTTAAAACGCTCGCCGGCTTTTCAACTTTTTCACTGTTTTTGGAAATATGGGCTCCATGAAGGGTTTTGCTTCCGTTTAGGGGATATAATGTCAGTGTTTAATGCTGGAGACACACCTGGTCTGCCATGGAGGATTTTTTGTTGAAAGGACAGTGGTTTTACAAGAACAGTGCGTCCGTTGAAACAGTCGAGGGGGGGGGGAAGGGGGGGGGGTACTCCGCTGTGATTGGTCGGTTCTGTTTCTTTTTCACGTGCTTGAAACATACAGAACACGTCTCTTAAAAAGAAAACAAGGAAGGAATGTGAGTGACCTCGACATGTCAGAAGAGGGTGTATACTGTATCATTCCCATCCTCCTCCTCCTCCTCCTCCTTCTCCTCCTCCTCCTCCTCCTCCTCCTCCTACATGACTCTTAGTTCATATCTGGCCTCCTCGTGTGCTCACAGGCTTCCCTTGTCACACGCTTGATGCTTCACATACTGCATATGTTTTATCGTGGATCCCTGAAAGGCAAAAGATGAGAAGCTTCTCATGTCTGATGTATTTTCAGACTTAAGGACTCAGGACATAATCTGTGTATCGTCTGTTTTTCGTCCAGCCGTGAAGAGCAAAGGGAGACGATGGCAGAATGCAGATTAATGATCCGTTTGTGACGAGGAACTCCTTAAAAAATAATATTAATGGCAACAGAGCCGCAGGCCTTAAAACAACATTCAAACTTTGAATGTTTCTCTCAGACTTCAGAGACAAACATGGACTTATTTACAAGTGTTGAGAGTTCACTGTCACCACTATTTACTCACAGCAGTGTTGAAATGAACACTTTGCACTGCAAAACTCATCTCTTGTGGTGCGTCCTGGAGTTTTAAATGCATTAAGATGTGTCCTAATAGCATCTAAGTCATCTGGTTAGCTCCCTGCATTTAAAAAAAGTCTAGATTTTACGGTGAAAATGTGCTAAACCATGACAGTAAAATACCGTTGAATGATAAATGGGTTAATTCAGTTTCACTAACAATGAAACACCGTAACTGTATATAGCTGGGGGGAAAATACATTACTCCACTGTAAAATACACTGGCACATTGTTTGTAACAAAATTATACTGTAATATATATATATGTATTACAGTATAATTTTGTTATATATAAAATGACAGAAAAAAAATTACTAAAAAAAGACACAAAATGACTGAAAAAACACTAAATTACTTTAAGAAAGACACAAGTTTTTTTTTAAAAAGACACAAAATTACAAAAAAGACCCAAAATCATCGAAAAAGACACAGAATTACCAAAAAAGACACAAAATTACCAAAAAAAGACACAAAATTACCAAAAAAAGTCATTAAAGGGACCTTCCACACACAACACGGTAAAGTGCCATTCATATAAAACTCACATTAAACTTTCATATCAAGGTGAGGGTTTAGAGATTCCATTATAGCATGGCATCTTTACTTACTTGTTTTAGTGCATTGTGGGTAATGTTGCAAATCAATGATCAGGACAGAGAAAATCCAGTGAACTGACCTCTGAGTTGAGATTATTTTGTCTCACAGTGTCAAGAATGATGCTCAAATATTCCAGAAAATCTGCCGTGCGGTTTCACTTTCTACGCTTTTTGCGATCATGATATAAAACTACATGTTAACTTGACAAACTGCTTATGCTTACATCATCAACTACAGCAAAACTCCACTTGCAGTTAACCCTCTGGGGTCTATGATCACGCTGGTGTTTGGCTTTTTTCAGAACCCCGTAACAAGATATGATCGTTTTAATTTTATATTACAAAAATACTTATTCAAGTGTAAAAGTAGGATGGGACGAGGCAGGCGTGGCATTCTGTAAAAATGGGAAAAAGGGCTCTAATCATCTAACACTGCTCCTATAAATAAACATGTTTTATGGTATTTTTTTATGTATAGGTTTATTATATTTGAATTTTACCTTTACATGTTCATATTTGTAACCTTTGTTTTACATTTATCAGGTCTTAAACAGTTAATTGAGCATATTTGTGGCTTTTACTGTCATAAATAGTAAAATTTTATGTCAGATTTCATGATTTTTTAATGTATTTTTGGCCTCAATGTGTCAATAAAGTGGGTTAAAGTGAAAAAAATAATAGTCAGATCATGTTGAAGTTGTGCTGAGAAAATACCAAACATGAGTCTAGTAAATATGATGTGGTATATAAAGGGCAAACAGGCTCAGAGCCCAGAGGGTTAAAGGGAAGCTGTGATGCAGGATGTGTCTTCTCATGCAGAGCTGTAGATGTGATTGTCTTTACAGTCACGTGAAGGCATGAGCACACATCTTACATCTGTGTTATATAGGAGAACGTACAGTGATTATGTTACTGACGGACTCAAATTGAGACGAGGGACGTAAAAACCTGAAGTGACATCCCTGCTGATTGTCACTGCATCACTGACAGATTGTGATTTGAGCGCTGGAGTAGAAATCTTCTTGATTTGGTGCCATGTGGATCTATGTAGCTCTGAGCTGACATCCAGGTTTTTCCAATTCCTCCTGATTATGGAACACCAGATCTGTGACACATGTGAGAGAGAGCGGGAGAAAAATGTGACTCTGGTGCAAGGTTATTATAGTTAACGAAAACTAGCAAAATAACGAAAACTAGAATTGAAAAAACATTTTTGTTAACTGAAATAAAAATAAAAAATTGAGTTTTTTAAAAAACGATAATTAACTGAAAATGTATTGCGTGGTTACAAAACTAACTAAAACTAACTAAAATTATAGTGAAAATGTCCTTAGTTTTCGTTTTTGTCAACTTTTTTCATTCATAATTCAGTGTTTCTATTTGAACATGCAACACATGGTGAATATGTTTACTGAGACTTGGATGTTTACACTAGAACCAAAATACAAACAGTTAATAACCTTATTGGGGCTGAGATGATAAACCAAAGGAAAGAAAGGCTAAATTTATTATGACCACTTTGAATCTGGCACCCAACACATAGCCCATTACAAAAAAACTAAAACTAACACTAAAACTAATAAAAACTAAACTAAAACTAAGCATTTTCAAAAAATAAAAACCAAACTAAAACTAGCAAACTCACTCTAAAAACTAACTAAAACTAACTGAATTTGAAAACAAAAATTCACAACGAAATTAAAACTAAAACTAATGAAAAATCCAAAACTATTATAACCTTGCTCTGGTGCTCTTTGAGCTGCAGCATGAAGTGCATCTATGTGCCACCAAGTACCAGCCTTTATTCCAGCATGACAAACACAGTGTAAGCTGCCTGGAAATGCCTTAAAGCAACCATGAAATGCAGCTTCAGCCGCGCTCGTTTGTTTCCATGAAGCAGGACAGCTGGAACAAAAACCTCCTCTTGCTCCGTGTTGCATGAAGGAGGATTTTTTTCGCTCTTTTTTCTTTCTTTTTCAAGCGGGCCTTGGCAGCCGGTGCTGCCGATCGACTGACAGATACAGACAGACAGACAGACAGACAGACAGACAGACAGACTGAGCTGACCCTGAAACAGCAGCGAGCGGTTGTCTGGCTCTTGATATTAACCTTTACCTCGCCACCGGCTCTGTGAATCTTGGCTTCCTCCTAATGTGTGTCATGTTGCATAATCGGCTCTGCCAGCCAAAAGGGTGAGGCACTTCTCCTGTGTCTGTGGTGTGTGAGACTCAAGTATAAACACTCTGCAGGCCTGATGGGCAATGCATCAGTTGGAGTATCCTTTCAGAGTAAAAGCCTGGAAAGGACTTTTTAACTCTGTGGAGTTTTGGGCTATTTTGTACATTTCTGAATCCTTTCCATCCTGCCTGTATACACCACTTAAACACTGTTTAAATGCCATGTTAGTATATTTTTTTTCCAGCACAACCTCATCTAAATGACCTAATAATAATAATTGACATTTGAAACAAAAAGAAACAAAGAAAATCAACATACATTTTATTTGTGTCTTGTTTGTTTGGCGTAAATGTCTTTTTTTGTGTCATTTTGTGTCTTTTTTTAGTCATTTTGTGTATTTTTTAATCATTTTGTCTTTTTTTGTCATTTTGTGTATTTTTTTTGTCATTTTGTTTTCTTTTTTGGTCATTTTGTGTCTTTTTTTTGTCATTTTGTGTCTTTTTTTTGTCATTTTGTGTATTTTTAGTCATTTTGTGTCTTTTTTTTAGTCATTTTGTGTCTTTTTTTTTTAGAAATTTTGTGTCTTTTTTTAGTAATTTTGTGTCTTTTTTTAAAGTCATTTTGTGTCTTTTTTATTCGTGTTTTTGTGTCTTTTTTTGGTCATTTTGTGTCTTTTTTAGTCCTTTAGTCCAACATAAAATGTGATTTTGAATCTTTTTTTTTACTTTCAAAACACTATCATGCTCAATAAAGAATTTGAAATGTTACAAATGTGACCAAAGGTGTCAAATCTAACATATAAGAGGGTTCCATCCAGTTCTATCATTTGATACTAAATCTGTTTGAGCTTGTCTCCAGTTTTACTTGGTATATCATCATCAAACTGAAACTGGCCTCATGGAGTTTACAGCCAGAACTTTAGAGGTAAATTTACAGTAGGGCTCCACGCTGCTTTGTTTTCTAGTCTGGATGTGAAGAAGAAGTCTGGATTTGGAGCTTTTGGAGACTCCAGAGGGTTAACTCAAACGCTCTCCTGATGTTTCGCTGTCAGTCCCGCTGGGCGCTTTTAACGCCTCCTCCTCAAGCCCCTCCGGCAAAACCTCGACTCGGAGGAAACGTTTACAACGCTGAGATTCATGAAGAGTGACAAAATGAGCAAATAAGATATGCTAATGTAGCTAAGAGCTATGACTGACAGTCTTTTAATGCTTAGTTATAGTGCTTATAGCTCAGTAATAAGTATTCTTAGATTAGTTGTTGGTATTTGTTTTTCTCACTGCTTATATTAAAGCAGATTCAGACTTTGTGTACTTTAGCTGTGTATCTGTTTTGTTGAAGAACCAGGGATTTGGTGAGGTTAAAAAAATACACAAAATGACAAAAAAGACACAAAATGACCAAAAAAATACACAGAATTACCAAAAAAGACACAAAATTAGTTAAAAAAAGACACAAAATGACATAAAAAAGACACAAAATGACCAAAAAAATACACAAAATTACAAAAAAAGACACAAAATTATTTAAAAAAAGACACAAAATTACAAAAAAAGACACAAAATGACCAAAAAAAAGACAAAAATTACAAAAAAAAGTAATGAAAGGGACCTTCCACACACAAAATGGTAAAGTTCCATTCATATAAAACTCACATTAAACTTTCATATCAAGGTGGGGGCCACAAAATATCATCACAAGGGCCACAATTGGCTGTCATTTAAGTCAAAGCATTTTAATGCTTATTTATAGTGCTTATAGCTCAGTAATAAGTATTCTTACATTAGTTGTTGGTATTTGTTTTTCTCACTGTTCATATTAAAGCAGATTCAGACTTTGTGTACTTTAGCTGTGTATCCATCCGATCAGTGTTTTGTTGAAGAACCAGAGATTTGGTGATGTGTGAGATAAAAGTTTGTTTAGATCAGGGGTCTCAAACTCAAATTACCTTGGGGCCGCTGGAGGCAGTATCAAAATGACCAAAAAAAGACACAAAATTACAAAATAAAGACACAAAATGACTGAAAAAACCCCCCAAATTACTAAAAAAAGACACAAAATTACTGAAAAAACACTAAATTACTTAAAAAAAGACACAAAATGACCAAAAAAAGACACACAATTACTTAAAAAAGACACAAAATGACTGAAAAAACACTAAATTACTTTAAAAGAGGAACAAAATTATTAAATTTATTAAAGCAGATTCAGACTTTGTGTACTTTAGCTGTGTATCCATCCCATCAGTGTTCTGTTGAAGAACCAGGGATTTGTCGAGGTGTGAGATAAAGTTTGTGTAGAGAATCTATCATAGCATGGCATCTTTACTTACTTGTTTTAGTGCATTGTGGGTAATGTTGGGGCTGCACAATGAATCAAATTTTAATCGTGATCACGGTTTTGGCTGGAGCCCCTCCGGCCAAAACCTCGACTCGGAGGAAACGTTTACAACGCTGAGATTCATGAAGAGTGACAAAATGAGCAAATAAGATATGCTAATGTTTTGCTAAGAGCTACGTGTGTTCAGCGGCCTAAACTTTTGGCCTTGGAGACATAAAAGAGCATTCTGGACGCGCACAGCTCCCGACATATCTCGAGCTGCCGTGGAGGGAGAAAAAAAAGCAAAGAAAATATCCTATTTGATTAGAAAAAGAAAGTGAGCCAGTTCCTCTTTGCAGTGAACTGTAGTAGGGCACAAGCGTTTTATTCACTAATAGTTCTTAATGTTCCCTGTTGACTTAGCCAAGGCTTGTTGCAGAGGCTTGACCCCAGAGCTGTTTGGGTATATGGTTTGAGGTACAGCAGGGGAGGCTCACCAAGATATGCAAAGCCAAGCTATTTCTTCCAAGTTTTCTCCTCAGCAGCCCAGGCTCCAGCTCCAGTGTGCTTTTATTGATATTTATGTGTTTAGACATTTTTAATCATGACCTATATAAACTTAAGAGGAGCCCACATTTTCTGTTGTCGTTACAGACGCACATTGAGAGCCATTCAGCGGCGTGAGGTTTTATTTTAACTTTTTCAAGCTTCAGCGCCTCCTCAAAGCCTTCTGCAAATGTTTGCTCTGTTTGGTGGAGCAGCACAAAAAGACAGACTGAAATAAATTCTTATATTGTTTCTTTTCACCTTTTCTCCGTGCCACAGCTTTTAACCAGTGGTGGAAAGTAACTAAGTACATTTACTCAAGTACTGTACTTAAGTACAATTTTGAGGTACTTGTACTTTACTTGAGTGTTTCTATTTTCTGTAAATGTATACTTCTACTTCACTACATTTTGAGGCAAATCTTGTACTTTTTACTCCACTACATTTAGCTGACAGCTTTAGTTACTTTTCAGGTCGAGATTCAACATAAAACATATGATCAGTTTAAGGTGATTAGACTTTTTTTATTTTATCAAATCTTATAACAGTATATTAAGTACTTAAATGAGCCATATCTTTACAAAATTAAAACCCTGCTTACATAAAATCATCAATACAAATAATGTAATAATATATTTAGAATATATAAAACAATCTGAGAGGGTCCATTCGGCACAACAAGTACTTTTACTTTTGATACTTTAAGTACATTTTGATGCTGATACTTTTGTACTTTTACTTAAGTAAGTTCTGAATGCAGGACTTTTACTTGTAGTGGAGTAATTTCATAGTGTTGTATTAGTACTTTTACTTAAGTACGGGATCTGAATACTTCTTCCACCACTGCTTTTAACCACAAACTCTTTTTAATTTCCATCATTATCTGTAAAAACGTTTGGTAACATTTTACAATAACCATAATTTATAGATGGTAAATAGACCATTTATAAATGGTAAACAGATATTTTATTATTTATTAATGTTTAATCATCATTTATAAACGGTATATAGGCCATTTAGAATGGTGAATAGAAAATGTAATAATGTTGAACTATAATTTATAAATGCCAAATAGATTACTTTACCATAAACAAACATAATTATTAGTTTATTAATAGCTTTACACTCATTATAACATTTTTAACACCATATTAAGTATGGAAATGATTTAAAAATGATTCATATACCTTTAAGAACTTGCTTGAAAACATTTAAAGATTAAATATGTATGGAATTTTGTAAATGGTTAATAATAACTGGTTTATAAACCATCTATAAACATCACTTAGATGGTTATTGTAAAGTGTTACCAAACGTTTTTATTTTTTACACTTCAATACATCCAAAGCTGAACATCAAACAGATATGAAAAGCAACATTTGTTTTCTGAAGATATGGATAAGAGGATTTATTATCATGTTCATTTTCCTAAGCACGCTTCTAAGATATTTTTTTGCAAATTTCTGTTTATTATTGTTCAGCACTCTGAAAAATACTTTACTACTTGGCTCCGCTGCAAATCACAAGAAATGACCTTGTGTGTTTTTTCCCCTTAAAGTTCCTTTAAAGGCTTGGGGATGAAAATGGCAGGTAATGATGACGAAGGTTTGCTCACATTTTTGAAAGCAAACACACCTTTGAACAACACCGAGGGTGAAAGGTGGCAGTGTCCTGGCTGAATTCAGACCTTTTTTCAACGTTGCAGTACCTCAACTTTTTTTTTTTTTTTTAAACGAAAGCACGTTCATACCGACCTCCTTAAGAAGTTTAGACTGAAAGAGACTGTTTTTGAAAAACTGGAGCCCTTCAGCTGAATCCCATATGTTTTTTTTGGCAGACGAGTGCTGTCTGCTTGGCCGGCCTGATGTTGGGGATATTAAACTGATGGAACACAGGGCTCTTGATCCCTTTTTTTTGAGGCTTGTGTTTAGGTACCAACTGGCTGAGCCTCTGTCAGACACCTGCCATTGTCTCCTCTCATATTGGACAACACTGAATACTGGGTGGCAGAAAGTGTGTGCCATCAGAAACCCTCCTGCCATCCAGTCGAACCTGAGACGGCACAGAGTGTTTTTGAAAGTCTTGAGCAACGTGAAAGTGTTTTTAAAGCCAGTGGCTGCACGACTTTTTGACACTAATCGAGGGACTGTTGCCAAGCAATCATCCACGAGGCATTTTATCTTTCAGACTTTCCCTCCCAGAGACATCACCTCCAGCTGGAGATGTGTTTTCCTCATGATTTTTGTTTGTGAAAGAGATTCCTGGATGATAATTGTTAAGTAGTTTGGAAGAGGGGGTGACGTGATGCGTGAATTCTGTACATGCTGCTCTGTTCAGATAACCTCATGCATGCTTCGTTCCACACATCAGCTCACCTGCAGCTGACCTCGCTGATATGCAGCAGACTAAATTAAATCTTTAGCCATTGGAAAAACAGACTGTTTAGAGGTAATGCAGAGTATCTCTCTCTCTCTGTCTCTCTATCTTTATGAAATACAGCTTAATGAAAGTCTTTTTACAGCCCTGTAGCAATAAATGACCTTATCTTTTAGGGCTCACTCACGTGAATTATTCAACTAATCAATTAGACCAGCAATTCCCAAATTCTTCTTTTTTATTACTGACCTTTAGAAAGCCATGTCTTGTCAGGTTTGTCATTTAGGGGCGACTGTGTCTCAGCAGGTTGAGGAAGTGTTTTATAAATCAGATGGTTCGTGGTTCAGTTTCCGGGTCCTGTCCACATGAGACTCAGGTGTCCTTGAGACGCAGAACCCCAACTTCATTTCATTTCATTCATTGGATCCATTAGCACTAGCACATTAGCATGTACTGGGGGCACCAGATCAGCAATCAATCAATCAATCAATCAATCAATCAATCAATCAATCAATCAATCAATCAATCAAAAGGTCCTAGAGGGTCGGAGACACGGACAACCAGAGACTGATTGCTGAAGTGGAACAGCATACAATCATTTATGACATAACACATTGTTTTTATTAGGACAGATGGTCAGATCAACAGATCTTACATGTCGGAGAAGCAAAATAAGCTGTTTGTTGTTGTTGTTTACTTTATACACACAGTTTAACACAGGGTCTCGAGGTCTCCCGTATGTTCAGGATTATAGCCCAGTTAGTGTATGAAACTATCAAAAAAAAAAATGCGCCACGTTTTATTTTGTGTCGCCATACTTGGTCGTTTAACTACTCGTGTAGCTGTATTTAAATAGGGAAAACGTGGAGGAGTTTGGTCGCTTCTAACTGTCCATCTGTTTGGATCCTAATGAATGAACTGGGCTAAGCTAAGTGCTAGCCAAGTGGCGCCGCGCGCCAGGGCAATTGAGTGCACGCATTGAGACGCAAGAGGTCTGTATCAACTCGTCTTAATTACCCGAATAACATGTTTTAATATGAAAAAACGGTGGAGTGTTCCTTTAAATGCACTGAAATGTTCTGACTAATGACATGGAGTGTGCTGTCAGAGGATGTGGGAGTGGTGACGTTGTCGTCACTGTTTCCTTCATCATCAGGATCAGACACATGTATCTGGAAACAACAGCTAATGAATCTGGGGTGTGCCAGCTCATTAGTTCGCCTGATAAACTGCTTGAAATAACATCAGACCCAGCTCGCTAAATTAAAACCTGAGAGGTTGAAAACTGCTACAAAGCCTCTCCGGTGCACCCAGTTCTCCGTTCATCATGTTTTATCTTCAGGGACTGTCACTGTGAGGCGACAGCACTAATTATCAGCCTGAAACAGTCACGCTGCAGCGCTCTCTTATTTACTGATAATGACATTATGGTACTCCAGGTAAAATAACACTGGAGTCTGTCCTTCACCACTCACCCAGCAGCTGCTCAATGACTTTTCTTCATGTGTCAGTGAAAGAAATCCATTATGTAAAGAATGCAGAATCCACATGAATATACTATACATGCTGTATTGATGCTACCCTCGAGCTAGGATTTAATAGCGCCGTACTGGATGGTCACCTTTTTCAAGCATATGAAGCCTATAGAGTGGACATGACATTTCTGACATGCATTTACATTAGATTTAATAGAATATTATGGTAAATCCTGTCTTCTTGTGTACAGCAGGGGTTGAATGGAACATTACATAACAAAAGTACATTTACTGACTTGACGGTTACATTTTATGGAACCTGGTCTCACAGGAATCCGTGAAATAGCCACGGATTTGCTTAACTCAAAATCCGTGGAATAGCCATGGAATAACTCAAATTTCCGTGAAACTGACACAGATTTCGCTACAATGCAAGTTAATGACAGTTATATCTCATTGTTTTCTTCACTTACCTACTATCTACGTTTCTGCTTTTTTTGAAAACTCTTTACAATAATATGAACAGCTTATATGATATTAAGCAGTATTATTCTACTCATTTACCCAGAAGTAGGGGTGTGCCATATCATATTGTTCACGATTATACCGGTATATTTTTTCTATGGGTAAATAAAAGCATATCATGATATTGGCAACATTCCTACTTCTTGGCGTAGCAGCGTAAGGGTTTCCATTAATGACCTAGACTGTGTCTGTAGCTCCAGTCTCATGTGCTGCACTAACGTCATATTTTAAATTACTGAAAGTATATCTACACTATTCATAATATATAAAGTTATTTATAATCTACTATTAACAGAAGCTACTATTACTTCCTGTCGTTATACAAATGCAGCTTTCAAAATAAGAGCACAGAATCCACCACAGAATTTACAAGAAGACTGTCAAAATAAGATGCCTTAAATACGACATAGACAAACCTTTATTCTCCTTTACAATGATTATTTAAAATGGGCTATGATAAGATCGGTGTATATGTTGGAATAGTGGCATTAGAATGTGTGAGAGGCACCAAATTTGGGCTTTTATGAAAAAAAAAAAAGTTTTATGTTTCTTTATTTATACTTCTACTTAACAGCTTCGAGTTGAGACAAATATTGCGCTTTTTAATCAACCACATTTGTTTGACAGCTTTATTGGCTTTGCAGATAGTAATAGTTATATACATAGAAAATAAAAATCAACTTATAAGTCATGATATATTGTCTTAGTTTAGCTACACAGCAGTATATATACGATAATTCTACTCCTTAAAGAATTGTCACTAGCACTTATTGATGCACTAATAGCTCTTATTGCACTATACCTTGATTGTTTGCTCTTATTCTTCCTGTAGGTCGCTTTGGATAAAAGCATCTGCTAAATGACTAAATGTAAATGTAGATATAGTAGTTTAAATAAGCTCCATTTTTACCAGCTGACACATTAAAGTGATCTACACATTAATGCATCAATAATTATAAATCAATAGGCTGATATAAGATACTTTATTTTGAAAGGGGCCATTCTGCATAACGAGTTTAAATGCAGGACTTTTTCTTGTAAAAACAAATTTCTACACAAGTAAAATACCTGAATACTTCTTCCACAGGTGTGCAGCAGTATCAGCCTAATTGCTAAAACATGAATATAATGTTGTTTTTTAAGTGTATGCTCGATATTATTCAATCCTGACGTCCCAGATTCTGTTTAGAGCAACATCGTGCTTCAGTCACAAAATAAAGGACTAAAAAAATATCTTATATTTCTGCTGGATATGGTTGTCAGATCTTGATAATTCACCGTGGAACACTGGTTTCAGTTTCATTTCCTGCATGTCGGAGAAATTTTGTGTGTGTGTGTGTGTGTGTGTGTGTGTAGTATGCAGTTATTTTTTACTAATTGTTGGATATACTATCATGGTATTTGAGGTAATTTGAGTGGGCGTATTTGGACTCAGCATTGTGTTTTATGCCCTGAGGCTGACACTAAAAATCCAAATATCTGCAGCCAAGTTTCTGGATCACTGAAAAACAAATTGATGTGAAATATAGGGCAGGGCCTTGTAAAATTGTTGAACTAATGATTGAACCGTTTAAACTGCATGGCTCAAGGGATGTCTGCCTGCTAATCCAACTCTTCAAAACTGAATTATGTTGACAACTGCAACAAGGTCTGTTGTGAAATTTAATGTATTCATTCATAGTCTCCAGAGGATCCAGATGTGGATCAGTGTATCGACCCCATGATACGATTTTATCCCAATACTTGAGTCACAATACAATATTATTGAGATTTTAAGCATATTGCAAAATGGTGTTGATCATGGGTCTCAAACTCGCAGCCTGTGGGCCAATTGTGGCCCTCGTGACGATATTTTGTGGCCCCCACCTTGATATGAAAGTTTAATGTGAGTTTTATAAGAATGGCACTTTACCGTGTTGTGTGTGGAAGGTCCCTTTATTTACTTTTTTTATTTTTTATTTTTTTATTTTGTGTCTTTTTTAAAATAGTTTTGTGGGTTTTTTTGGTAATTTTGTGTCTTTTTTTTAGTAATTTTGCATCTTTTTTTTGTCATTTTGTATCTTTTCTTGGCCTTTTTGTCTTTTTTTTTTTTTTTTTTTAGTAATTTTGTGTCTTTTTAACTAATTTAGTTTTTTTTCTGTCATTTTGTGTCTTTTTTTTTGTGGTCATTTTGATACTGCCTCCAGCAGCCCCCAGCAATTGCGATTTTACTGTTTAACTTAATTTTGTGTCCACAAAATTTAATTAAATCAAAAATAGTTTTGTCTTATCAGAGAAAATTCTTAGTCCAGTTGCGACATGTGTCTTTGCACATGAAGAAAGAAATGGATTGTGATATTTTCTTTGCACACTCTGAATTGGGAGTCAGTTTAGTCAGACTCAGTGAGTCCAGTGTGTCGGCTGGTTTCTCGGTAGCGCTGATGTAGCTTTGGCTTTGCCGTTAGCGGTTGATGCTATCTTGGGATGGTGGCGAGTTAGATGAGCCCGCAAGTTCGTTGTATTATCCAAGTATTTTATTTTCATGCGGCACTCCTTGAAAACTTAATATGTCATTTCCATCTCATTCGTCCCTTCCTTGTTGGAAAAAAAAATCTGAAAATAAGTCCACACGCTTGACTTAAACGCGGACGGGACTGTCCTTATTTTTTCTCCGGTGCCGCCATCTTTGTTGTAGCAACTTCTTCTGTCACGCTGACCGTCACCTCTACTGACCTCAGCATAATACAACTCAACAGCACCATCTAGTGGATCAAAACGCTGTATTTCTTTCTCTTCATCTCTGTCTTCCTGTCCTGTTCACCTCTGTCATATTGGTTGTGTGTTTTTATACGTCTTGGACGGGTTGATGGCTAATTTCGTTGTGCAATGACAATAGAGGCTTCTGATTCTGATTCTGAATAGATTTTATTTGAAATACTTTAGAATTCACTTCATATTTTCCATTAATTATGATAACAAAATATGGTAACACTTTACAATAACCAACTAAGTGATGATTATAGATGGTTTATAGACCAATTATTAACCATTTACAAAGTGCTATACATATTTAATCTTTAAATGTTTTGGTAACGCTTTATAATAAGGTCCTTAATAACCATTAATTAACAAGTAATAAGGCATTGTTCTCGCTTTAGATCCGGTAGTTGCAAAAAGCAGTTAACTTATAGTTAACTTATAATAGATGAGCAATAAAGTATATTTTAATATCAATAAGCAAACAAAATAAGATTAATAAAGGCATGGCAAAGACATAATTGGTGGGTTATGGGTGTTTGTAATGCCATTATTAACACTTATATAAGCTTATAAACACACAATAATGTTAATAAGCATCTTGTAAGGACTTACAAGGGCCTTATTACTTGTTAATTAATGGTTATTACTAGGACCTTAATATAAAGCGTTACCAAAATGTTATAATGAGTGCAACTAAAACTATTAATAAATGATTAATTTTAATTGATTTTTTTTGTTAATGGTAAAGTAACTATAAACCTACATTAATAAACCATCTATTTGTCATTTATAAAAGATGTAGTTAGTTAAACATTAATAAATGATGTATTTACCATTCTAAATGGCCTATATACAGTTTATAAATGATGATTAAACATTAATAAAC